>NC_053488.1:44563939-44698859 GCF_015227805.2 Hirundo rustica
CCAAAAAGCTTTCACCCTAGCCTTACAGATCCTTTCATACCACTTATGAGAATGAAACTGCTACTTGTGTTTTAAATGTTCCTGAAGAAAAGTACTTAAAAGAGACCTAAAACACTGTCCCAGTCAAGTCTTCTAAAAGATGTTGGGTATCCACATAGTAGTGAATTAGGCAAGATTTGGGACACAATGGAACACACTTTAGAATTCAGTTTGTAGTACTGCAGTTATTGTATTTATATGTATGTTGATATAGGAAGCATTTTATTTGCTTCTAATTTTAAGTCCTACAGTCATACATGTTTCTTCCAGGTATTTTCCAAGACATCGCAGTTTGTGTTACATTAACCCTCATTTCTCTGTGGGTCTGCCATGTCCATATTTCACTGGTCTTCTCAGTATGTAACTTAGTGCCTGGACGAGCATTGATGAGTCTTTTAAGCAGAACAGTCATGCAGAACAAAGTAAGGGATGTTTGGGGGTTGTCTTCTTTGTTTGCTTGTTGGTTTAATTTTGGTTGGGGTTTTTTGTTTCATTTTTGTTCTGTAATAAAAGCTCTAACAAGCTGGTGTCTAGGCACTGAGATGGCCATTCTAAGTTTGACTCAGATTTTCTATGTTCCTTTGAGAAAATCACAGACTCTGGAGTTGCAGCTATGAAATTTGATTTTAGCTGAAACCAACAGATCATGTGCTCCATGTCATGTGCCAGCTACCTCAGTTGTGCTGGTTCAAGTCCAGAGCAATTTAAGCCTGTTGCCCATCTGAACTGTCACAAATTTTACCTTCCCCTCTTTGTGCCTTCTTGTCCTTTTTCTTGTGCTAGTAACTATGTTGTTTCCATTGCACAATGAGCTAGGAGGTGACTAGGGTAAAATATTTTGCTATTGCCACCACTAAAATATATGGTTTTTACCCTACCCTCTGTGCAACCTGTTCCAGTGCCTCATCACCCTCACGGTGGAGAATTTTTTACTAGTACCTAATTTAAACCTACTCTCTTTCAGTTGGGAAGCCATTGCCCCTTGTCTTATCACTACATGTCCTTGTAAACAGTTTCTCCATCTTTATTGTAGGTTCCTTTCAGGCACTGGAAGGCTGCAATTAGATCATCCTGAAGCGTTTTTTTTTCAAGAGTGATTTCAAGAGTAATTCTCTCAGCCTGTCCTCATAGGAGAGGTTCTTAATCCCTTTAATCAACTTGGTGGCCTCCTCTGGACTTGCTTCAACATATGTATATCCTTCCTGTGCTGGGACCCCAGAGCTGGATGCAGCACTGCAGATGGGGTCTCACCAAAGCAGAGCAGAGGGGCAGAATCCCCTCCCTCCCCTGCTGCCCACGCTGCTTTGGATGCAGCCAGGACATGTTTGGCTTTCTGGGCTGAGAGTGCCTGTGGCTGGGTCATGTCCAGCCCCCAAGTCCTTCTGCCCAGGGCTGTTCTTCTCCAGTGTGTGTTGGTATCAGGGGTTGCTGTGACCCAGGTGCAGCGCCTTGCCCTTGGTCTTGTTAAAGATCATGAGGGCCATGGGCCCATGGGCCCAGTTCTTGAGTTTGTCCAAGTACCTCTGTCCAGCACTTGGACAAGCTTGTTTGGAGTCTACAATGTTTTCCTAATGCCAGATTCATTGTGAATATTTGGGCTATTACCCAAGTAGGGTAAAAAACAGTCATAGGCTGTGGATTCCTTTCAGACTAATTTTTTGTTCTGTAAGTTCATTGTCATTTTGTCACAATTCACAATTAAGTGAATAAATCACATAATTATTAAGTGGTAATTCACAATTAAGTGAATTATCTTTTGGGTGATAGCAGAAGGGAAAGGGTAAGAATTACATCAGCTTTCTGGTTCCTCGCTTTTGTTTTCTCAAGAAAGTGAAAACTTTCATCTGAGAAGAGTTGAGACAGAGACACTGTTGTTGGGTGGATCAGGGCACATCGCTGAGTAAACTAGAGTCAACCTAGTATTTAAATAACCTTCTTTTGTTTTCTATTACTGAATTTGTACCATCAGTTTTGTGAACCATCTCCAGCCATAGTGGTTAGGACTTAACTCCATGTTAGCAGGGCCTACCTCTCTTCATATATTTGTACAGTGCACAGTGCAAGAGGGCAATGGTGTCTGTCTGTCTGTACACATTGACATAATGGATATCTGGTTGCTTCTTAGAGAATCAGTCACTATTTGACTAGATGATGACTGGTAAAGTAGTGCTAGTGTTCAGGTTAGATTGAAATCTTAATCCATTGTGAAATATTTTGACGTAAGGTCAGTCCTAGGGACTGCATCTGGGTTATTCTCTACCTGATTTACTTGACTTTTTTCATTTAAATAACTTTGGTTATTTTCTTAAGCTCCATCTGTTCTTACTTCCCTTGTGTAAGATGAAAGTCCTTTCATTGATTTTTTTCCTTCACAGATTGGAAAAAATAGTAAACTCTGCTTTCCATTGAGGAGAGCTGACTGTGGCATCCATGTGCAGGTCCTGATCTAACTACATGTGTGTTTCCTGTCAAAGGTAAATTGCACTTAAAATGGAACAAATGCCTTTCTAGTTTGAAGTTTTAAATGTCAGAGTAATTTTACCTCAGAAACCCTTATGCTTAAAAAAGAAAAAGATAATTTTATTTTCCAAAGACCTCTAGGAACTTCTGAGTAGATCTAAAGTGCAGCTTTCTTTGGTTAGTCCAATCATTGTGAACATTTTTGCTTTCCTTTGGCAGTGTGAAAGAATATGTCCCTTAGCTTTCTTTTCCTTTTTTGGCTCTGGGTGCAGTAATGTAATATACTGTACATCTCGAGGTTATATCTTGCCTGTCAGAATTTGTTTTAGATCAGTAGTTTGCCTGATGCAAGATGGGGTCAAATCACTTATGAATGAAAATTATCTCAGTTGCCAACTGCAGTAATAAATTCAAAAGGAATGAAAGGTGTACTAGATTCTTAGTATTTTTGTAGCTCATTGGAGTTAATTTCTGAATGAAGACAAACCTTTTTTAAAGCATATTGCATCAAAGAAAAATTCTCATTTTCATTTGACACATGTAACAATCTTGGCTGTTGTGCCCTCAGCTGCTGGAAATGAGCAGGATGTCTTTCATACTTGTCCTTATTACCTAACAATGGACAGAAATACAGAAACCAATTTTTTTCCAGGCTAGAAGGGAGAAAAAAGAAGATATTTCTCAAAGAGCATAATGCTGGAGACATACTTGTGCTTACTGTACTTTCTCATTGAAAGTGAGAATTGCTGGATAAATGTGAGGAAGAGGTAACCTTCTTTCTGGCTTCCTGATATCCTTGCAAAGATGGAAAAATTTGACTGTGGAAAAATTTGACCCTTAGAGAAGTTTTTTTTTGTGTGGGCAAGGTTAACAAAGCAAAAGTTGAAGAGATTCTCTTCAAATGATTCTCTGTCTTCTGACCAAGAACTACTGTCTGGCTACTTGAAATGACATCCTGATGATGTCTTTCAAATACAATAATAAAAGCACAATGACAAAGATCCTTTTTGAGGATTTTATTTTGAGAACTGACAATGGACGCACCTTACAAGCACTTGTAAAGAGAGGGAGAAATACAGTTTATATTACATGTAGGTGGAACAGTGCAACCTGTGATGGAGCTAATAATACTTGCCTGTGCACTGTAGCTGCATTTGTGGACAAAGAGTCACTAGCAAATTTTAATTATAGTTTTTCTATTTCTAGTGATATATTATATTGTTACTAGTCTTGACATTGAACTATAAAAAATAAAGCTGTGAAAGTCACAGTAATTTACACTACTCTGCAAGTTGTTCCTAGTACTGGATAATATTCATTATAATTTATCCAGGAGAATATAAATTCAACCCAATGCTCCACAACTTCTTTGGGGACCAGGTTCAATAGGAGACAGGGAATATATAAGAGATTTGCCTTTCCCACAAAGGGAGTTTGGCAGGGAGAGAACTGCAGTGGCTCTGCCTGTTTTCTGTTGAGCTAGTTCTGGCTCACTAATGAATTGTGTGATTACTGACGCCCTTGTGTTGTCAGAAATGCAAAATGAGTGAGAATAAGATGCTTGCTATCTGTTGTCTCTGACTTACAGAATAGGCAGACTATTTGTGGGCAGAGACAAAAGGGTGTTGATTTTATGAGGGGTAGGCGATCTGAGCTTTGTTTCTCTGGATACGGTCTGTATGGTGATGTTGGCTTGCAGCTCAGGTCAGTGTGCCCTCCTCCACACGCTGCTGATGTGTTGGCATACATACTAATTAGTCTGCACCCACCGAGTCACACTGGAGGACACTTCAAGTAAGAGACTCAATAGCTCAATAATTTTAGGTAGCTAATAAAATAACTTCTGCAGGTGTTAAATTAGTGTGAATTCCAGATGCCTAGCAAACATTGAAGAGAAAAGAACAGAAACAGAAAAAAATCCCTTTTCTGATCTCTGTGTTTTCCATGTTTTCTGAAAGGATATTTCACAAGTCCAGATTCATACATGTACATGAGTCATTATTTTTATGAAAAAAAAGGTGAATAAAACCACTTGATTTCAGTGTTCTGAAATGTCTGACTTAAATGTGAACCAGTCTGGGTTTGCTTGTATTATTTTTAAATAGACCATTTGAGATTTCAACAACAGTTTTCTGGTCTTCATTCCTCTAAATGTGTGTGGGGGGGGGTTGTTTGTTTGTGTGTGGTGTTTTTTTTGTTGTTGTTGTTTGTTTGTGGTTTTTTTAATTTTATTTTTATTTTGGTGTCTCTTCAGGTTATGTCTTGGTTGAACCACTAATGAACCAAGTAGCATGAACTGTGTGCTCACTTCCCCACCTGCAGGATGGGGGAGAGAATCAGAAGGGTAAAATCTGGAAAACTCATGGGTTGAGATAAAGACAGTTTAACAGGGATAAAAGAAAGCCATGCATTCAAGTAAAGCAAACCAAGGAATTTCATTTAGTGCTTCCCATGGACAAGCAGGCATTTAACCATCTCTAGGAGAGCAGGATCCCATCACAAGTAAGGATTACTTGGGAAAACAAATTCCAAATGTTCCCCACTTCTGCCTTCTTGCCCCTACTTTATGTACTGAGCATGATGCCACATGGTCTGGAATATCCCTTTGGTCAGCTGGGGTCACCTGTCCTGGCTGTGTCCCCACCCAGCCTCCCTTGCACCCCAAACTTTCTCACCATTGTGGCTGTGCAAAAAGCAGAAAAGGCCTTAGGTCTGTGTGAGCACTGCTCAGCAGTAACAAAAACAGCTCTCCATTATCAACCCAATGCTCAGCAGAAATCCAAAACAGTGACTACCAGCCACTGCGAAGAAAATTACCCCATCTGAAACCAACAGAGTGTCTTCTATGCCATGATCTTGCCTAATTTTTTGATCTTGCCCAGTTTTTTTTTGGAAACTGCAATCATTAAACTTTTCTAAACAAATTGCCGAGGTATCCTGAACACATCTAAGAACCAAGTGTGTAAGGTCACCTTTTTTCCATCTTCCTTGGGATTTTTCTTTTCTAGTGCCATTTTTTTCAGCCCAGAAGAGTGTAAAACTTTTCAGGGTACATTTATATTTTCAAGTATTGGAATAGTCTGATATTCAGTGTGTTGTGCCTGTGAAGGTGGTCAATGCTTGTGAAAAGACAAAGAAAGGCAGAGAGAAATGTAGTGAGATACTTCCTCAATATATTTTTCCAGTATAGACTTTCTGGCCCAGAAGAAGTAGAATTTGGGCTTTTTGCCTTCACTTAATTTTCTCTCAATGTATTTGTCCAATTTCTTTTTGGATTTTAATATGCCTCAAATATCCAAAACATTTTGCAGCAGTGAATTCCTGAGAGAGGAAGAAGACAATACAGTTTTCCCAGATACATGGATTTGCAGCCATTAATCCCTAACATAAGACAGTACATCTCTCTAGTCTATGGTTAGACATTTAAAATTTCCTTCTGTGTGGGATTAGAGTCTCTTTCCTGCGACGCCCAACACATTTAAGGAGCAGATTGAATCAATGTATTGATTTCAATAAAGACAATTTTTTAGGTTATAAATTCTACCTATATATGACATAAAAGGAACATAAAGAAACTAAGCACCAGCCGTGTATCAGCTGGATATTGCCTAAATTCCACTTGCAAATCTAGCCTATAAGCTTGAATAAGACATTTTGACCTATAGATGTAATGTCTCTTCAGACATATTGCAGATCTTCATAATTATTCTTATATTAAGCAAGACATTTATCTTCTGAGCCCACTTTTCCTGCTGTTTTCTAAGTGATGATTGTTCTCCTGAACTTATATTAACTATCTTTGTGTGTTGTTCAGTACTAGTGTTTTAAAAAAATAAAATAGAGCATTTTTTCTCTACTTTCTTGTTGAGACCACCACAAAAATCCACTATGTCAATATGTAATTTCATTATGATTCCGTGTAATGAAAATTGCAGTTGAGACAAAAGGGAACATTTGAATAACTCAAAAATAAAATCAAAGGCAGACAGTTGCTTCTGTACATGAAAAAAGTATAGAGCTGGTAGGGATAAAATAGAGGCCAATAAAATAATGAGTTGCTATAAAAATATTTGAATATTCCCTATTCCACACAATAAAGAACCCTAAGGGCATCAAATTAAAACTACAAAGTGTCAGGTTCTAAAAGTTGGGGGAGTTAATTGTTTATCAGAGGTATTTTATCTCCTACCTAGCAGACTTGTGTCTTTGTATTTTGATTTTGGGAGAGGTTAAGAAATAAATTAAAGGCTATAAATTGACATAGTATCATTTCAGATCACAAAAACTTTTGCATTCAAGAATGGTAAAAGACTGAAGCAACAATGAGGTGAGGCTTTGCACTACCCTTTGTGAGTTAAGCACTTAACCACATGCTTTTGTAAAATTCCGAAATCTTGTCCCTGGGGACATCACCACTAGTATTTAAACTATATAGCAAAGTGGTTCTTTGGGGTGTGGCCTTTATATGCTTTGTCCATTCATTTCACCTCTTTGCAGTGAGTTGCAGGTTTTCCGTTGACTCCTTTGCTTTTAGACCTTCCAACTGTGAACTTGCAGAGTTGCAGTTGCAACTGAAAGATTACCATAACCACCTAGAAAATGTAAAATGTGTCTTAGAGACACAGAATTCTGGGGACACTATAATGCCTCATTTTTAGGCAGAACTAGGCCAGTTTAAATGCAGTCATTGCATGTTTTAAGACAATCCAGTGCTGCAAACTACTGCTGCCGAAACCAGAAATTGCTGGTGGTGCAGGAACTTCTTGCTGCAAATCCTTATATCAAGAAACTACTATTATAGAAAGAGAGTGTGCCTGCAAGCTGGTAAATTTTTCTTCCATCTTGCAGGCATGGTGGTCCAGTTTTGTGTTTGCCACCAGGACTGGCTTTAGGTCAGCTCCCTGTGCATTGGACAGTCTTCCTGGTTTTGTATGAGAGTGGTGTGGAAACAGAAAAAGCAATATGATAAGCTGCTGCTTTTTCCAATTTCACTTTTTTAGTCTGTGTTAATGCATTTATTTACTCGGATCCAAACCCTGTAATGTAGAAAGTAGATACTATAAATCCTGTGCTCAGTTTAGTTTTGTTAAATGCCAGGTCTTTGGAATAACACCTGTGTACTCCTGTGTTTTATAGATCTCCATGAATAGTCTCAGTGACATAGAAATCTGTTCTTTTTAATGGAAGAGGAAACTATGAAAAAGACACGAGAGGATCAGTGCACATGGAAGCACTAACTTTAGCAAAGCTCCCAATAACATTAATATTTCTAATATCTAGAGTTAATGTTCTTGCTCATCATTTAGTGCTTCCCATGGACAAGCAGGCATTTAGCCATCTCTAGGGGAGATGCTCACTTTCCAAAATGAATCATTCTTAGGGATTGAAAGATGATACTTTGAAAGATTCATACTTTGTTTTCAAGGAGGGATCTAAATATATCAAAAAAAATTTTACAGACAGAATAGATCTGCTGATAGATGGCTATAGATCAGTTTAATTTTCTCTATTGTATGTTTCTTACTTTTTGCAACTGAAAAGATGCTGGTTTGCTGCAAAAGAACTTGATTTTTAACAATCTTTAAACATTATAATTGTAAACAAGCAGCTGTATTCTTTAGAGCTCTCTAATTAGCTTAAGCTTTACTCTGCTTAAAAGGTGTATGTTTAGCTAGTCTGCATAAAGCTGCCCTTTATCTCACCTTGTCTCCCAAGAAAAAGTGTGTCTGCTGGAGAAGGTAGTGACAACATCTGCTGCTTCCGCTAGATAAAAAGTGGGAAAGACACATGAGCTGTGGAGTCTGCTTTACTTTTGGGTTGATTACATCTTCCCATAAATCAGAGGTCCTTTAAGGACCTTTAGGAAATGGTGTACAATCTGGCTGTCTCTCTGCCATTTCTGTACAATCTCTGTCTCTCTGTATTTCTCTTTTGTTTGGGCAGGTGTAAGGAGAAAGTTGCCAGCATGCATATGCCTGAGAGGCATGTGTCTATCTTGGAGATTAACTATTAACTTTTAGGGACTAAAGCTGGGGTGAAATACTAAAGAACAATACTTTTTCAAGTGTGCTGAGAGATCTCTGTAAAATAAACCGGTTGTCTTTCTTTAGGTATGTAGGTGTGCTACCAAAGTATATGTAGTAGGTAAAAAAATACTCTCTTGGAAGGCTCTACATTTCAACAGCACACTGTAGACATAATATCATATGGGGGATGACATTTATATAGGCTGTCTTTGATCTCATTGATTCTGGGTTGTTTTCATAGCCAAAATATCCTAATACATTTTTCAGCTGCATTTATTCTCTAAAAACTATCTTTTCTTGGGCCTATGTACACTGAATTTTTAGTCTTACGATTTGTTGAATACAATGCTACTAGCGAATAATTATACATGCATCTAACGGCTTTCATAACAAAACTTTCACTGATTCTGATTTTAGTAAGCTAAAAGCCTTTTCTCCCTTACTGGTCTTTGAGCATCAGATGTTTGTCAATCCTTTTGAAATTTTTCCAGTCTAAACATCCCTGGTGCAACTTGAGGCTGTTGTCTCTCATCCTGTCCCTTGCAACTGAGAAGAGAATGACCTCCATGCCACTATAACCTTCTTTCAGATAGTTCTAGAGAGGGGTAAGGTCTCCTCTGAGTCTCCTTTTCTCCAGAATAAACACCTCCCCAACACCCTCAGCTGATCCTTGTAAGACTTGTGCTCCAGATCCTTTACCAGCTCTGTTGCACTTGTTGCACTTCTCCAGACTTGTGGGGTGTGTTGGTGGTTTGGTTTTTTTTGGTTTTTTTTTTTTTTTTTTTTTGTCATGAAGGACTCAAAAGACGTTCAATACATCGTGTATCCAGACTTAGATGTTAGGTTCTTATGGAAAACAAATGTTTATGACCTCCAGTGTCAGCTCTGCTCTTGCTGCTTGGATGTACAAGAAGTTTTTGAGCTGCTATAGTGTATATAACATGATATTTGTTTCCAAGTAAACTTTACATTCTGGTTGTCTTTGCATCTGCTGTTTCGGCATCTTACTGGTGAGCAGTGTGGTTTAGACAGAGAGGAAAACATCCTGATCAACTTTCAGAGGCTTAAGCACTCTCCTCTTTCAGTCATAAATCTCATAAATCCCTGTGAATACCAACTGAAACAGCATTTATCATCTACATTACATAATAAAACCCCCATTCTTTATACTGGATAGGATGATGTAGACTTGCAAATCTCCTGTGTCTTGTTTCTCTCAATGTCTGAATTTACAGAGACTGGTAGTGTGGCTAGGAATACTCACAAAGAAGCCATGGGCTGGATATTGGAAGCAAGGAGGTTAAGGCACTTGTTTGCTTACAGTTTGTCATGTGAGGAGTATGTGTTTCTGTGGGGTAAAATGCCGTCCAAGGGAGGCATTCAGTTTCTATCCCCAGGCTGTTCATCACTGCCTCTCCTGGGCTGCAGTCTGCACCACATTTTCACTAGGGCTTTGGAGTTATGGTATTCAGGTTTTAGGAACTGGAAAGACCCATGACACAGTAGGGGGAATAAGAGATAAGGGTTTGAGAGAGAGTAAAATTGTCTTTGTACACATAAGTGAGGGACAAAATTCTTGGAGCTGGAGGAACAGGTGAGTGGGAAATGACTGGCTTCTTCTGCAAGATGAGAAGTCATACCAGCATGACTGAAAAAATAATTCAGGAAAAAGATCCCATCTCAAATGTCCTTTATTTTGGTATGTCGTTTACCACTGTGACTGTGACATGAAGTAATTTTTCCAGGCCAATAGGTATATGAAAACTTGTTCTCTCAAAAGCATAGAGAACTGTAGTGTGTCATGTACTAAGACACAAGGTCATTCCATGAAGAGACTGGGCAAAAGGAAAGCACATCCCAAAATGGTGAAGAGTTGAGAAACTTGGGAGTTTCCTATCAGGTTTCTTTACCTTGCTATATCAGACCTGTAGCAGAGAAATTTCTGGTTTGTCTTTAAAGATTGTAATTCAGTATAGTGAATAAACAGACTAGTGTATGGATGGGCCTGCTGTGCCTGTCATAATATTTAGGATTTAAAGTGATAAAAATGGAGCCATTAATGAGTTCAAGAACAAGGAAAACACATGTGAATGACGTTCTATCAAGATCTCTTAGAATTTTTATCAAGACTGCTTGTACTTGTGAATACTTTTTGGCCAACTTTGGAAAGAGAATTGTAATAATGACTGTAAACCAACATCTTTCTGGTAGCTAATGATCTGTTTTTGCCTAATGATAGGAGCTTTACTATTGTATATTATCTTGGCAGATAGAAAACAAACCTTGCTGAAGTTTACCTCGAGTTACATACTGATGTGTTGCAACATTTGACTGTCTTTAGACTAATATTTTAATACTACTTTAATGCTGAGATCACTGAATCTATGTAGACTTGGGCAGTGAAACTATAGACCATGCAGATACCTCAAGGGATATTTAATATTTGACTATATCTAATTACTAATTTTAGTAATTTCTTTAAGATCTGCCACAAGAGACATAGACTTGGTCTTTGCCTTTAGGTGCTTGTTTCTAGAATGATAAAGGGCAGATGAGTGTAAGCCAAGAGATACAAAACGTAATGATAACTTAAGGCATTTAACATATATTTTAGAATGAGTACTGCAGTGTCTCTCTCTCTCGGACCCCCAGCTCCATTTTTGCCTCCGCTAGTTTGAGAGACAAACCACAGTTGGAAGGATTTTTCCTCAGGGCCCTAAAAATCCCAGAGCGGCTGTGAATCTTTTCCTTTAGAGAGAGCAGGCCCCTGTCGATGGCAAAAGGAAAGAGTCTGCACTTGATTCATGGGGAATCTGGGCTTTATTCAGTCTTTCTTCTATGGCCTTGCCCCCACAGGTTCAGGAGCTACAGCCCCAGTCCCCATCCCCAGCCAAGAAGAAGCTCCACCTGCTTTCCTGGCTTTTATCCAGGGGGAAGGGGCTAGAGGTGGGGACAAGCCACTAACCAATCAGGGATAAGGTGGGAGTGGAACAGAGTTGGATTACATCCCAGTGTGGGAGAATGGGCACAGAAAAAGAACAGGGACAAATTTCGGGATGATACATTTTCTAGGGGAACAGGGGGGTGCAGAAGAAACCATTACAAAACCCAATATAAAAAAGAAATACAATATAAACCCAAATAATGCACAACAGCTTCGTACCACATTGTTCTTGTGTTCTTTGAAATACCCTAAATTTTCCTTTGCACTAAAAAGTAATACGTCACCTGAGTGAAATCCAGGTTTCTAATGTAATTGTCATTATGAATTATGACTTTCTCTTGTTGGTGTTCATAATAGTCTTTCTATATATGTTGGAAAAACAAGTGCATAAGTGCTGTTTTTTCTAGATACCATTTTCTAGAACAAGGTTTAGTGTGATAATTGTGTGGAAAGCAGTGATTGATCATACAAATAAATATCAAACTACAGCTACTTTTGATACAGAACACCTCATTGTAGAAGAACTACCTGTAGGGCAAAATTGCAAGCATTGAACAAATTTGTGAAATTCCCAATTGCATCACCAACAGTATTGACAACTCTTTTCCCTTAGCTGATAAATTACATGACTGAGCACTTTCTTCCAATAAAGATGTATGTGTAATCCAGGTTTTGAATGGCATTAAATGTTTTCCTCTTCTGAACATCTAGTTATGAACTAGATTTCTTTTAATAAATAGCTTTTCTGGGAACCTTAAAAAAGCATGGTACTTGAGCACTCTAAAATAATTTATCTCTTTAAGTTCTATGATAATGTCAGCCATAGAGCATAATTCTGAAAAACACAACTGTTCTTCATGCAGTCAATAAACCAAACTTCAAAATTAAAATTATTCAGAGGAACACTTATCTCTGAATGAAGCACAAGGAGACAAGCCTATTTTTTCTCCTCAAAAAGCCTCATATTATTGCAGATAATAAATTTTTATGATTACTCCTTAATTGTAAAATAAGAATATAATTCATAGTTGTTTTGTCATCATGCTATGACAATAGAAACATTATATGAAATGTCACACCTTCACAGTCCAGTTGGGGATGTTTTTGGAACTTAGTACTTAGTGATGATTACTACAATACTTAGAAAATGAAGGGGATAAATTTTGCCCAACAGGTTTTCCACTGCAAACACAAAGATCCATCTGTGAATCCTAAGAAAGCTTTTGCCATTTTGCCATCTTAGAAGGTTAAGTAGCCAAACCACTGGTGTGCCATTAATACCTTTCTAGCTACCAGTGCAAAGCACAACACCAAGAGGGGGGGAAATGAACTCCAGCTCTGGAAGATTTAATGAGTGTACTGTACAGAAGAAGAAAATACAGATTTGTCCTTGTCTCTGATGGGAAATATTTTCAAGTGTTTTGACAGTTTGTTATAAGATAGAGAAGGCTCATCAATCCATCCTTCATGTGTATGCCCAAGAATAGGCTTGCAGAGAAAGACATTGTGAGAGTCATTATGTGTATGGAATTCCTGGTCAGAACAAATTATCATGTCCAACTTGCATATGACAATTGCTATAATGCTGTAATTTGAAAATCTCACAGGGACATTGTTATCTGTTCTATTTTTTCAGTTTACGTAGTTTCCTCAAAAAAGGTAATCAAAACAACCAGAGACTTACTTTTTAAAGAGCTGTATTTTTCAGTGGGGGAGTTCTGGAATGGAAAAGGTTATGTGCCTTATGCATTTATACAGCAATTAGGTACACTTTCTCCTGAAGGGTACCTCATGAGGATTTCTTTGACCTTTCTCACCAAATTGTGTAAATTTTGAGTGAAAGGGTAAGTAGAACCCTAGTTTCTTGTAATCTTGAAATTAAAAAGCAAGGAAAGACATTTTGCAGCATTCTCTGAAATTTCATGTTTTCTATAACTTGACTCTCTTGAAGAGATTTTCTTCTGTCTATATCCTTCCTTTGAAATTACTCATTCACCATCGAAATCTTAATGTAAAATGCAACTGAAGTTCAATATGCAATCAAAGGGAAAACTGAGTTTTCATTGACTTTGTGTACACCAAAACTTGAGAATCTATGACTCGGGAACAAAGAAAATATTTGTCATTCAGGCACAGAACTGTACTGTTCCAGTTTTCTCGTACTAGTTCCAATCCAGTATTCCCAACAGCCTCCTCACTCTTTCTGGGGCACACTCTACTACCAAATTAAGTTAGGACCTATTTGTTTTTACCCTTCTCCTTCTCATCATACGCTCTATTCTCTTGCAAACATCCCTGTGTTTACTGACCATGTTTATGGTACAACTGGGGAGTATAGAGTCAGATATTGTAGGGTGTTTAGTATTTATTCTCTTTTTATGGGAGGGAGAGATTAGGAGAAAAAAACTAAAGCAGGCTTAAGCTTAAAAATGAACAAAAATAGTTTTATTAACATACACAAAAAGAATGAAAGAAAAAAAAGAAAGATGAGAAAAAGAAAACTTAAACTAAAACAGAATGACACTTTAAAACACACTTCTCTCCTCTTACAAACTATTAACTTTCTTATTGAACAACATAGAAAGACACAACTTGGGATTTTCAGTCAGTTTCACTATTTAGACATAATCACTCATTACTTTTTAGGAGAAGAGTCTCTCTAAGATCTTTTTATTAAGATGTTTGCTACAAGACAAAATAATCAGTGCTCCCAGTGTCACACATCTGCTGCCGCCCAGAGTTTTTGCAGACTGTGATTGTTCTATCAGCAAGGCTTCTCAGTGTACCCGTATTATGAATACTTCTTCTAGTCTAAAATCATCTTTGTCTCAAAGGCTTAGACCTCTTTTTAACCCAGAAGTGGGGGCTTTAAATTTCCTAAATAAATCTCAATTACATCAGTCCTTAATTTTGATTAGAATAGTATTCTACTCAATGACACTAAGATGCTGCAAAGAACAATTCATTTTTCCATAATTTACCTTAGAGAAGTCCAGTTAAAAATGTGCACTTCTTCAATCTTATTCTAATATTATTAGTTCTTTCACTTCTAATCTAACTGACTTCATTCAGTGTCTGTTCCACGTACCCTGTTTTTTTCCTTCTTTCTTTCAAGGAACAATTGTGCTTTAAAAGTACTATGTTGCTAGGAAAGGGTTAAATCTGCCCAGGCTTGCAAGGGCCATGTGCACACGCTAAGGCTGCAGGAGATGAGAAAATGCAAAGCTGTGCTGACAGAAGAAGCTGGTAGATGTCCTTTTTTCCACCCCTCGGTCTCATCCAGGGCAGCTCGGCTTAAAGTTGTTATGAAGCTGCAGGCTTTCTTTCTCTGCTGCCAGGGGCGATTAAGCTGGGCCCTGGTTTAGCCCCTTCTACCACGGTCTGAGCACGTGGCCAGCACTGCCAAACTGCAACTGCTTTTCTTCCCTGCCAGCAAGCAGGAGAAAGGGGCTCAGCCGGCCCAGGCCCTCTCTGTGAGGGCAGCGGCCCTCAGAGGCCCAGCTGAGCCTGGCCCAGCCGCCCAGAGGGGCAGCAGGGCCCAACCCGGGCCCAGCCCGGCCACCCACAATGTTACCTCATGGCTGATTCCACAGCAAGAGAGGGTGATCAGCAGCAGATTAGTTTTAAACGTCCCTTCCAAAGTCTCATCAACATTTCCCATTGGTCAATTTAGCTGCCAATATCCTGGCTAGCTTTTTGATAGGTCCCTGTCATCCCCCCCCAAACCACTCCATGGTTAGGGCAGGAAAAAATACATTTCACATTTCCCTACAGCCAAAAATCAAAATTGTGCCAACCCATGATAGACATCCATTCCTGCAAGTGTGTTCATATCAAGAAGAGAGGCTGAATCAGCCACTGTACCAAACATGAGAAAAATCCATACCCTATATCAGTGAGTGTGTAAGTAACAGGAGCTGGAAGGAAGTTATAAATTTCCCCTCCCCCTATCTTTCAGGTAAGTTTTGTGACTTTGAAGCCAGGGAGCCTCTGAGCTGGAGATGAACTTAAAACAACAACTTATTCATTATTCCTCATCTAGACTATTTTTAAAATAGTCTTCCTTTAAAATTTTCTGCTAAGAGTTCTTTCATATGGGTTATCTTCACACTTTTCTAAAACAGATGTTATAGTGAATTAGAGTGTGAACTTGAGAAATGCAGCAGAAAATATGAAGAGGCTTGAGTGTGTAGAAATAGCATTGCTTCAAGAACAAACATAAGTTCTGACCACAGCTATTAATGATTTTTCAAGGCAATGGTATTCCCCCTGTGATCAGAAACCTCCTGGAAACAGCTCTCAAGACTTTCTACAAAGTAACTGTAGAATCCCGAGGTTTCTGGAAAGATTTATAATCAAAAACATCTCTAGGACTCTCTTAGTAGCCACTGGAATAGAAACACTGCTGGTATTTGTGAACTTGTGCTCGTTGAAATTTATGCTGCTAGTGACACAACAGTGTGCTGTGATTGTGATGATACATAAGTAGGAGTAAGTTACCTATATGGATTTGCAGTGAAGTAGCTGATCAAGCCAGCATGTGTTTGGTTTTGAATGATTTAGAATGCAGAGCTGTCTCAGAGACCTCTTTTCAATGCAAGATCCTGAAAGTATAAAAAGAAATATACTTAACTGCTGAAAATAACTTCAAATCAGTATCTGCTTTCAGTAAACTGAATATAACAGGGGTTTTTTTCCTGAAAAGGACTTCAGGAGAAGTCCAAAAAGTGTCATACTTTTAAGTAGTGAAAAAATTGCTGGCAACTACAAGAAGAAAGGCCCTGAGAGAGGGCAAAGAAAGACAGTGGCTGATGTAACACAGGTCCAAAACAGCAGAGGAAGGAAGAATATGGTCCTGTACATGGCTGTTGTGAGAGTATGCTTGCAGAAAGAAATGCTGGCTTATTTGGATGACAGATGAAGCAACATCACCATTCAAGAAGATACTTCACAGCATGGAACTAAACTTTCAGAAAGATAATTGCCTTTTGAATTGCTACAAAACTGAAATAGGATCATGTTCCTGCAGCATCTTTATGAAGCTAAAGTTTCTTCTTTCCACTGCTGTTACTGAAGAAAAACTTGTGCTGACCAGTTTCCTGGTTTTGATGAATGGATCTCCAGCTTGCTTCCTGGTTAACTAGTAGGGGGACTATCAGCATTGCTATTTCCTGTGAGACATTCTTCTGTGGAGGACTAATTTGATCACTCTCTTTTCCACTGTCTAGCTGCCAAATGCCCCCAGAAGTCAACAGTACTTAAATACTCTCCTAATATCATTTTCCTACATACAAGACTTGCAATTGCTGGAGTATTGTTTGGGCACAGGGATTGTTCATATATGAAAAAGAAGGGAAGCAGTCCTCAGGGAAACTTTCCATTAAGAACCACTTCTCTTCGCTAACACAAGGAACCTTAAAAAAATTAATGGATTTTCCCTCCGAGTAGGCCATGAACAGAATTACTTCAGACAATTTGACTAGGAAAATGGGCAGAAAGATGTTTTTTAGGTGTAGCTTTGATGTTGCTATATAGAGAAAACCAGAATGCAATTCTAGAGAACCTCTAAACAAATAATGACTTAATGGAAATCCTGCCTTCTGCCACTGAAGAGCAAAATCTCTAATACACCTACAAAATATTTAATAAATATAGTTAGAAAGATTGGTTGTTTAAAGTGTTCACGGACTGTTGGTAAATAGTTTGATTGTTTTGACATTACTATTTATGACATGAGTACGTGCATTTGATATGTGACCTAAAGTTAATTTGTGTTATGTATTGTGATATGTAGTATAAAGTTAATTTGCATTCGGTCTGAATTAAGCTCTGTAAAATATAAAGTGTATTTAGGGTTAAAAACTGAACTGTGAGAGGGGGACACGAGGGTTGAGAGACAGGGAGGATCCCTGCTGGGAAAAGCCTCAGGACAACCATTAACTCAGTGAATGGAAGAGATGGTGAGATAGACCATGTCTCCCCCAGAGATGGACCTGCTAATGACCCAGTGATCAAGACTAGATGGGTATCTTATCTGTTCCAGCCAAGTTTAGCATCTCTGAAACCCTCCCTGGATCAAGCAATCACAACATTGTTTTACCACGAGAACCTATTCAACTGACCGAAGACATGAACATGGATACCTGATGAGGCAACAGAGAAGCTCCCGCTCTCCACTCTCAGCAGAGGACTAAATAAAAACCAGCGGCTCGGGACACACTTCGTGAATAGGGCAGATTTGGAGCAATAGGGTCCGTTTCTGTGTTCACCCAATGCCGAAACCCGGGGTTTGATGCTGTTCCTTTTAATTGTGGCTGTTAGAGACTGAATTTAAGTCTCAAAATAAAATTCTATATTTTGATTTACGAAATTGGGCTTGACCATTTATTACAACCTGGTGACCCCGACATGATGGTCTGATTTCGGGACCCTCGGATCCCTGTCTCTGGCCAGGAGGCGCCCCGCTGATTTCAGCAGCCTGGCAGAGCCGGGAGACCTTGTGGAACCGATCAAACCACACGACGAACTTAAGCCAAAAAGCCACACTTAAAAGGAGGATAGGCGAGATCAGAGCTCTTGGGGAACTCGGGAAGGTCCAGGATACAGGGCTTCCACAGCCGCGGCAAAGATACAACTCCTAAAACTCTATGTGCACGAAGAATCCACGCAAGAAAAGGATTGTAAGTATTGCGTGGTTGAGTGGGGGTGACCGAGCGTGTGAGTGAGACGTGATTTTATCGCAAGGCAAGAGGGACCCCAAGATCGCTGTTCCACTTCCCTGCGAGGGGTGTGGTCAGTCATGGGGGAAGCAAGAGTCACGGGGTAAAGACGCACCTCACACGTAAAACCCGAAACTTGGGGGGTTTGGGGGTTGGTCACAGGAAGGCAGAAAGGGAAGGGGACATCCTAAGGAAAGGTAAACCTTTCAGCCTAGGACCAGGAAAGAGTCCGGGAGAAAAAAAGAAAAAGGGAGAGCTCATCACCAGGGGAAAACCAAGGAGAGGCCGATCACCTTTAAAGTTAGTAGCCGGTGATACTATAGATTGGGGCAAAGGAAAAGTAAAGCCCAGGAAAAATACGCGGAGAAATACGCAAAAGGATTAGAAAAGGACATGCCAGAAATTCCATTTAAGAGCCCTTTGGGGTGGATATTAGAACATTGGGAGGAATGCCGTGCACGGAGAAAGAAATCTAAAGAAAAAATGATACATTATTGTGTGGAAATTTGGGGAGGAATTGAAGTACAGGACCATGTAATATGGCCTGTCTTCAGGACATTTGAAAGATAGGTTTGTAATGCTTTGGTCAGCTATGTGAAATGAAAAAAGAATAAGGAGGAATATGAATATGCTAGGATTTAGAAAAGAGCAGATACTAAGGTTTTTCCAGTCAAAATTAACAATCCTGCTGGAACCCCAAGTAACAAATGGGAACCTTTAGACAATCTTCCCCTGCCGTACCTAATGCAGCCCCCACAACCCGCACAGAACCTGGTTGCCTCTCCAGAACCCCCAGGGCCTGGGCTCCAAGCTTTGCAAGGGGTTCCAGCACCGCTGATGACTTCAGCGTCTCCTCTGGGACTGCAGCTCCCGCAAACAGGGGTTCAATCCTTGCTCTCTGGGCTCCCTCCCCCGCTGGAACCTACACCGGTTCCCCAGTCCTTCTGGCAAGGCACTCTGCCTCCCACGCCCCAAGCCCCGCTTCTCGATCCCCCATCGCCTGAATTGGAATTGGCATCTTTCCTCAGCCCCGCTCCACAGGCGCCTCAGAACCCGCAAGAAACAAGGTATACCCCGCCTGCCTGGAGAACCAGGAGGCAGCTAAAAAGGATAAATGAAATAGAAAATGAAAATGAGGCAGAGAGAAATAATCTTTTCCCTTTACAGGAAGTGCCCACTGCTCCAGGAATTATTGGATACGTAAACGTACCAATTAATACAGGCAATGTGAGGGCTTTCAAAAAGAAAATGGGTAAACTTATGAACAATCCTTTAGGGGTCTCAGAAAGATTGGATGAGGTTTTAGGCACTAGCATATACTCATATGAAGATCTTATCTCAATATTAAAGTAGCTGTTTAACACCGAGGAAAGGGAAATGATAAGGCAAGCAGGAATAAGGGAGTGGGAATGCCAAAACCCTCAAAGCACCTCGGGAGACCAAAAATGGCCAAGCCAGGAACCCCGGTAGAATGCTCAAACGGAAGAAGGCAGGAGAAGTATGATTGCTATGAAGAACATAATAATCCAAGGTATCAGGGAAGCAGTGCCTAGGGGGCAGAACCTCAGCAAAGTGTTTGGAGAATGTCAGGGAAAAGATGAAACCCCCACTGAATGGTTAGAAAGGCTGAGAAAAAGCCTCCAGGTTTACTCTGGGACAGATCCCGATTCCCCTGTGGGGGAAGTATTGTTAAAAACCCAAATTGTGGCAAAAATCGTGGGAAAATATACAGAGAAAACTAGAGAAAAAGGAGGGTTGGCAGGAAAACTGTTTACAAGAACTGCTGAGAGAGGCTCAGATAGTATACATGAGGAGAGATGAGGAAAAACAGAAAATGCAGGCAAAGGTGTTAGTAGCAGCAGTAAGAGAAGCCTAGAAACAGGACCGTCCTCAAGATTTAGGAAAAACCATGAAAAGGGCCCCCCTGAAAAAGCCAGCACCCCCTCAGAGGAGAACCCCTAACAACCAAGGGGAAGGTCCCGAATGTTTTTATTGCAAAAAGAAGGGACATCTAAAAAAAAAGATTGCAAAAAGAGAATGAGGGATGAGAGAATATTTCAAGAAGATTAGGGGTGTTGAGGGCTTTTTATTTTAGAGTCCGTAACATCTAAAGAGCCTGTGGTAAAATTTAAAATACGGCCCGAAAGGAAAGAGTTAGATTTCCTTGTGGATTCGGGGGCCGAAAAAAGTACATTTAAACAATTGCCCCCAAGGTGTAAAATAAGTAAAGATTCTATGATAGTCATAGGGGCCAAAAAGGAGCCCTTTAAAGTTCCTGTAGTCAAAGATGTGGAAATTGAATCTAAGAATAAGATTTGCTTAAGAGATGTGCTATTAGTTGAAGAGGCCTATTATAACCTTTTAGGCCAAGATCTGATGGTTGCATTAGGCATTAATTTAATAGTGAAAGATTCTAAATTAATAGTAAGTTTATATAAATTGACCTTTGAGGATGAGAGGGAAATTAACCCCAAAGTTTAGCATACTAAAGGGGAAGCAGGGAGGTTAGAGATGCAACTGAGACGTTAATTTTGAGGAAGTAAGGATTTTTAGGAAAGTTAAGATAATAAGTTGCTGAATTAGCCGAAGTAGATAGGTAATCTTTGTTCGCATTTAACAGAGGCTGGATCTTAAATAAGCTACCCCGGATCTTGTAACTCATTGCTTGTCAGGTTTATGTTTATGTAGTTGTGCTTGTAATGAAAAACAAAATGTGGTAAGTAGGACATAAGATAGCTGCAGATTTCCTGCTTAAAGGACCCATTGAACACAGGAAACGGTAAGTTCTACCAAAGATTCATTTGTCATGAATGCATTGAAAAAGTAGAAAGGTAAGGACGAGGGAGACTCATCTTACTTCCTCATTTTGGGTGACCCCTCCCCAAAATAGACCCCCAACTCATTTTAAGAAACAAAGTACGCATGCTTAATAGCCTTTTTGCCAATTAGCATACGAAGCAAGGAATGGGAGGTGACAGGGGTATGAATATGCATTTGTATTTTGGTTATTCAACACTTTTGTAAATAAAAGGCTTTGTAATTACCTGTGAATTTCTCAGTGCGAAATAGGGAAATATCCCGCATGCTGCCCGGCCATAATAAACATACACTTTCTAACTTTAAACTGTTAGAGAGTTTTTGTCCATCACAGTTGGGTATCAATACTAGTCAATACCCATATTTCTTTAATAAGTCACAACCCATCTCGATCAAAATCGAGAGACTAGAAGACCCCATAAAAGTGAAGAAATACCCTATCTCCCTGGAGGGGAGGCGAGGAGTAAAGCCTATAATAAAGGATTTAATAGCTAAGGGGATCCTGGAACCATGCATGTCCCGACATAACACACCCATCCTGGCTATACAAAAAGCAGATGGGAGTTATCAGTTAGTTCAGGACTTAAGAGCTGTAAATGAGAGAACCAAGACATGATTCCCTGTGGTAGCAAACCCATACACCCTTTTAAACTGGGTTTCCCCCGAGGATATATGGTATAGTGTAATAGACCTAAAAAAATGCTTTCTAGACTTGTCCATTAGCAGAAAGGAGTTGAGACTATTTTGCTTTTCAGTGGGAAGACCCAGACACAAATAAGAAACAGCAGCTAAGATGGGCATCCCTTCCCCAGGGGTTTGCCGACTCGCCTCACCTGTTTGGTCAGGCACTAGAACAATTATTAAGCCAATTTTCCCTGAAAGAGGGGACTAAGATCTTGCAATATGTAGACGACCTGCAAATTGCGGGACCAGAAGAGGGGAATGTGAAAGCCTGCACCATATCTTTGCTAAACTTCTTAAGAGAAAAGGGACTAAAAGTCTCAAAGTCTAAACTGCAGTTTGCAGAGCCTGAGGTAAAGTATTTAGGACATTGAATTACAAAAGGGAAAAAGAGATTAGACCGGGAGAGGGTAGATAGCATAATAAAACTGCCTCCCCCGAAAAACAAAAGACAAGAGAGACAGCTGCTGGGGCTCCTCAGATATTGCCAACAGTAGATAGAAAGTTATAGTGAGAAGGCAAAGTTTTTGTATGAGAAACTAACCACAGATAAGCTGAAGTAGACTGAGCAAGACAAACAGGAATTTAAATACTTAAAGGAGGCTTTGAGACCAGCTCCTGTATTGAGTCTCCCTGATGTAAAAAGGCAATTCCAGTTGTTCATAGATGGGAGCAACCACACAACCCATGGAGTATTAACACAAGATTAGGCAGGGGACAAAAAAAAAAAACAACCATAAGTTATGTTTCCAAATTACTAGACCCAGTAAGCAGGGGATAGCCCACATGCCTACAGGCAATTGTGGCAGTAGCCCTGCTGGTAGAAGAGGCTAAGAAAATAACCTTTGGGGCTCCGTTAATAGTTTATACCCCACACAGTGTAAGGACCATCTTACAGCAAAAAGCAGATAAATAGCTTACAGATGCTAGACTTATACGTAGAGAGAAAACCCATTAGCTCCTCATTGGGAAGGACCTTTCCTCGTCCTCCTGACCACAGACCTGCTGTCAGGACTGCGGAAAAAGCTGGACGCACGCTTCCCGAGTGAAGAAGATTGAACAACAAGACAACACTCTGGAGTGGAGAGTAACCTCCTTGCCAGGAGACCTGAAGCTGAAAATCCACCAACAGACTCGATGATCGACAAGCATATGATAAGTTGCCTTCAAGTTGGGTGTACCCGTAATTCTTTCATTCATTTTAAGTGTAGTTATTGTAATGAGATTTGGGTAGCACATTGTTCCAGACGGTTCAGACCGTAGGGCCTGTGTGAAAATTGTTTAGAGGAGGAGAGGCGGCTCACAAACCTTTTTCTAGTCCTTGCCACCGAGGGAGGTATGTATGGAATTAGATTCTCCAGAATAGTTCCAAATATTCATAAACGGGTTGAGGGGGAAGCTAAATACTAAAGCCAAACCTTTAGCAATTGAGTGTAGGAGGGCAGTAAAAGTACCCTGTAGAGCAGCACAAATAAAGTTGGCCAGGTGGGGCACTTATAAAAGACGGTATGCTAACAGGTCAGACTACGGAAGCCCAGAAGAATACCCTTTGCTGCTGAGAAGATGGATTTGAATGATTTGATGGTTTTGAATATCCATCAAATATACCCTTGCTGCTGAGAAGATGGATTACCTCGCTGCTGGTGGCAACCCGGTGGGCAAAGGCAGAGGGGTACACCTATGGGTATTCCTAGTGATCCTGAGCCTAGTCATGTACTGCACGAATGGCCTCCCCAACCCTAAGGGACAAATGGGGCAGGAAAGACAGTGCCTGAAAGAGACTCAGCAAGAGCCTACCTGGGGCCAGAATATAGCTTTTTGAGTACATTTTAATTGCCCTGGAATTCAACAAAAGGGGCTTTGTAACCACAATGGAAGTTGGTTCAAAATATGTGAATTAAAAAAAGGACCATATACCATGACCTGGTGGCAATGTCTAGGAAAAGGCGGGATATAAGTAGCATGCCCATAATCCCCATATGTGATAAGTGTAATAAAACAGTGTGGGTTGGAGGTAAGAAGGAATCCACCTTTGTGGCATACTTCCACGTGAACGAACTATGTTATGACCAGAGTAAATTGGGGATGTGTATGATGAACGGAAAAACCTGTTGGGTAGAGAATAATGTAAAACTTAAAACAGCTTCCCTAAACAGCGGGCCCATCATTTTAGATCTGCTAAATGAAAATGATGAAAGAGTTTGCTTGAAGCTAGAAGGAACTTTCTGCTTCTCCAAAAATGAGGAGGGGATGGACCCAGAAAGCAAAATACAGAAAGTGGCCCAGGAATTAAAGAGACAGGAGGCAGAAGCGAAAAGAAAGAGAATGGAACAAGAGAGAATAAGGTCACTCAGGGAACAATACGAGCAATTAGAAAGGCAATATAGTGATTGGGGTTTGCCAGCCTCTAGTAAGAATTTTTTATAGAACTGATGCAGGAAATTGCCTCTGAATTAGGATTGTCAAACTGTTAGATTTCCAGGGGACTGAAATCAGCTGAGAAATGGCCCAGGAAAAGTGAGAGTTTGGTTCCAGAACAATTTCTAAAATGGGACAATCAAATGATAAAAACTAAGTCACGGCCTGAGGGGTGAACCTTAGACCAAAGAATAATAGGGACAATATGCATTAGTAGAGAAGGGAATAAGTATACCGGGACAGTGGGATATACCCCTTGCATATCCACTCTGGCTGTCAATTCTAATAATAAGACTAAGGTCTGGCAGCCTGAGCCACCTGCAGGATATTGGAGTAGAAAGAAAGCAAAAGAATGTGAATAGTTAATGAAATTGAGCTATGTTGGAATAAACTTGCTGGAGCCAACCCCTACCAATCATTGGGGAACTTAAAAGAGTTTTAGGAAATGCCGGAAAGCACAGAAATTAAGTGGAGGACCCCAAGTGGAATCTATTAGATATGTGGGAAAAAGGCCTATAGTGAGCTACTCTGCAGATGGAAGGGGTCTTGCACTCTGGGGATGATCAGACACTCCTTTTTCACGCTACCCTGATCAGAAAGCAACCTACTAAGTGCTCCGCTACATGAGACCCTAAACAGGCAGAAAAGGGAAATAAAAAGAGAACTCCCAAATACAGGAGGAAACCAAAAATGGGGAAGTGAGGAATGGCTGGCTGAATGAATAATAGAATATTATGGCCCTGCAACTTGGGCCCAGGATGGAAGTTGGGGTTACAGAATCCCAGTCTACTTACTGAATAGGTTGATCAGATTGCAGGCCATGGTAGAAATAGTCTCAAACCAGACTTCAGATGCATTAGAGCTATTAGCCCAGCAACACTCACAGAGGAGGGCGTTCGTGTATCAGAATAGAATTGCTTTAGACTACTTGTTAGCAGAAGAAGGAGAGGTATGTGGGAAATTCAATGAATCAGAATGTTGCACAGAGATAAATGACTACGGAGAAACCATCAGAGGTTTAGCAGCTGAAATAAAGAAGGTAGCACATGTAACAGTTCAAAAGTGGAATTCAATCCTCCAAGCCTCCTGGTGCGACCAATTGTTTGGGACTGGGGCTTGGTGGAAGAAAGTGGGGTTCTTCATTCTATGTTCAGTAGCAGGAGTCATCTTCCTACCATGCCTGATACCATGTTTCATTCAACCCATACACATCGTAGTACAAGGTATGCAAATTCAGCATTACCCACAGACCCCGAATTAGCCTCTGGGGGCTTTAGCAAGAACAGTAAAATATCAAAAATCATGAAATTAAATGAGGAAAGAAGAAGGGCAGCAGAGGTTCTGGCAGAATTCGAGGCCTGAGTACAGGAAGAAGAAGAGTGTGAGAAATATTAGGATAAACCAGAAGAAGAGTGGGATGACTATAAAGATGATGTTTAAGGTATAAAAAGTTTTTTAGTGTTGAGTAAAATTCTTGTTAAGAGGCTTTTTTGTCAAAGAAAAAAAACGCAGTAACAGTGCACTTCAAATGATTTGAAAGAAATCCAGACAAAACACGAAGACTTGTTTATTCCTTGATGTTCTGCCGCATGAACAGGCACGCAATTTACAAAAATCTGTCCAGATGGCTCTTGAAGCAGGTTGGACCAATTTGCTGTTGAGACTGTGTGAAGTGCTGCCTGATGGTGATGAGAATAACTCAGATTGAGTGACCTAAGCTGTGTTCAGGTGCTGAAGTAAAATGCATTGCAGAGCTTGCAGACTTTATGTAGCTTAGTGCTGCAAAAGGATATGAAGGCGAAGAGTTTCTATCAGTAGTTAACCAGTGCTGCAGATACTGTGGTGCCTTTGGTCTGATCCAATGAAGAAAACAGCCAGTTTACCACTGTTGGATACATTTTTTATCCCAGTGGTTTTCAAAGATCTTTCTGCGGCCAGAACATCCCCGTATTTCTTGCAAAACTTTTATTAATCTCTATGTTTTTGTAAATCAGCAAGTGATTTGTTTGGAAAGTTGTACTCTTCCTTCTTGATTTTTGCCATCTTTTGGTAGAATTTATTTTTGGGCTTTTCCTGAAATGTTTCGGGGATAAGTAATTTTTCCTTGGGCAGAGTTTGTGTTAATCTTCTAAAGTGGTTTGGAATTGAAAAAGTATCAGTGGAGCATAAAAGAATAATGCAATGATAATTCTAGTGGTGTGAGAGTTGTTTTATTAAGTTATTAAGTTATTTTTGTAAGATTTTTGAGTTATTTTTGTAATGGTTTAGTCCACTGTACCCCGCTGTGTTTTGTAATAGTTTTCCCCCTTATGAGTTAGGTATTTAAGCAGATGTTTTCTGTCAGTCATTCCTTCCCCGCACCTGTCCCTGTCAATTCCCCCCACCCCCTCCTCATGGTCGCCCTGTCTGTCACTTCAAGACCCTTCCCTGGATTCTGGAAAGATCCAGGAGAGGTGTCGAGTGATAGGCTGGTGCCCGGGGAATCCCCTCCTACCCTCCTGTGATTTGTTAAAGGTTCAAAGGTTGACACCCCTGTTACTACACCCGTGTTCCCTGGTTGGCTGACCTGTTGTCAGCCCTCCCCCGTTTAGTGGCTGTCAGGCTTTGATCTGGGCTCTTTTGGGCAGGGAGACAGAGAGTGCCGGGCCACGTGCCCCTCTCCCTGCAATAAACACCGTTATACCCTGCCTAAAGGAGTCTGCCTTTCATTCAGCTGCCGCGGTTGCTATTTCGTCATCGTGCCCGTCGCTGGTGAGGGGGAATCAAGTCCCCACCGGAAGGAGGTGGCTCGCCCAGCCTGCCGCCCCGACCATACCACGTTGCCGCAGTGGGAAAACCCGTCTGAGCTAGTCTGTGGCTGCGCTGGTCAGCGCGAACCGGACACTGCGACAGATAATAGCAGTTTGGGGAAAGGATTTAACAAGATAAGAACTAGCAGGTTTTTTTGTTGTTATTTCTAAAGTGTTGCATCAAGAACTTGCTCTGTACAGAGAATGCCCGAGTAAGCCCTAACAGAAATGTCTGCCCATATGCATTCCCACTAGTGTAAGTCTTCCAACAGCTACCATGTGCAAATTTTCCACAGTTTGTAATTATCTGTGCAGCTGGTGTAGCCTTCTGCTGGTCTGAATCTTGATCTTGGGCAGAATGTTCCTTTCAGGTTTATGAATAATGTGATCATGAGCATGTTTGCCTTGGCAAAGTATTCCTTCTGCTGCGGGAATACATTACACTAACAAAACAAACTACTGTTATAAGAATTGAGGGTGTTTTGGTGAAGAGAAAATATCTTTTAAGGCTTTACAAAGATACTGTAAGTCTATGTACCTTTCAAACGTTGTGACAAAAGAGGTTCTGAAAAGATATTATTTTGGGAATGGAAAAGTGTTGGTAGTTTTTAACTGACCCTTATTGTTTTAATTTTTCTCTAAATCTGACACATACATGCTGAGGCACTGCTGCATCAGATTTCCAATCTCAGTTCAGGTTTCATCTGACAGATAGTGACATTAATATCATAAAAGCCTGAATATTATCACGGAACCTGCTGGGGCTGCAGACATTGCTCACGTGATTGACCTTGTACTTACTTTTCTCTGCTGGACATTTACCTACTGGATACGCACAGCATTAATACCTGCACGAGAGGGCAGCTGGTCTGAAAAATTGAAATGGCATTGAGTGGGAGAGGAAGTCTGGATATATCATTGTTGCCTTCTGTCTTTCCCTCCTCTACAAGTAGCACTCAGGGCACTCAGTATAGCCCTGCTCTCTTAATGGGCTGCAGCCACATATTTGTCTTTTTTTTTAATTCTACTTTGACCCTTCTGGACTGTTGACAGGCTTCTCAGCAATGTCAGTGTGAATCTGGCCAAACCGAAAATGAAGACCAAACAGCAGAAAAGCTGTATCAAGTACCTGGGACAAATGGCCATCTGAGAGGTCAGAAACTGGGCATCCTTCTTCTGATGCTGCGGAGGAGGATCTGAAAGGCAGGTTTTGCTTCTGAGAGAGACTATGGTCTCATCTACCTTGATCCTTCTTATGAATGTAGAGGAGGCAGCAGCAGCTGGAGGCAGAGAATGATGTTAAGTGCAACATATGTTGTCTGGTTGTACAAAGACAGGTGGCTGGAATAGGCAAAGTAGTAGTTATTACAGAGGTGCATTGAAACAGTCTGTAAATTTTAATTTGCCTGTACCTAAGTGTATGTTGAAGCTCTGTTATAGCTTACCAAATACAGAAACAGGGTCCTTGAAAACAATATTTTTTTGTGACTCCAGATGGAGTAGTGCTTTTAGGAGTTTTGAAAGTTAATAGAACATTGTTGATGTACTGCATAATAAGAATAAGAATATAAGAATAATGTAGCTGTGTTGGGTGGATTGTATGTTATGCCAGAAACTTCAGCTCTCCAATAGCAAACACCTGTATGTTGACAGAGTTGGCAAAGAACCACAACAAAGCAGCTTTTGGTGTGGGGCATGTAAATTCCTTGTTTTGAGCATATGCTGCTGTATCATAAATATTAAACGACAGTGTTCAGTATTTTATGGAAGGGTGGATTTACTTATGGATAATGAGTAGGAGCTTAGTCTCAAGAACATCCTCTCCTTCAGCCAAAAATGGCTGCTTATTATATTCTTTTTCATTAATGGGGTGGATGTATTAGAGTGCTGGGAAAATATGAAATACTTCTTTATATGGGGATATGCATAATTTCTCTCTAGATACCATTGAAAAATTAATATTTGATAGAAAACCCCAATAAGACATCACTAAGTCCATCCTTGCAATGAAAAGCTGTTGAGGATTTCTAACTTACATGTTGCTAGCTCCATGTGCGTGGTCAGACTTGGAAATCCAAACTACCTTCAAAATCATTTTCCTGAGAGAGAAAAATTTTATTCAGTTCTTGAGCTATTAAACATGATGATGTAAAGGTTTGAGAATCACAGTTGCATTAAGGCCATGTTATATTACTTAAATACCAAAGTGAGTATTACTGTAATTGATTAACTATATTTAAGTACATAAACAAGGGAAAAAGGCAGGCATGTCTGTCATTATAGGTTTAGGGGAGTTTTTCCATTTTGGCCTTCTTTTTTGCATTTCATCCCACCCCAAGTCCTGCTAATTTTCAGCATTTTTAGATTATAACTGGTTCTATTCTACCTGACTAGAGTGTTTTCTGGCTATCTGATATTAGAATATTCTTTCATCATTCTCTCACACCTTTCTTAAATAATGTGCTTGAATCAGGTTTGTTCACATGGAGACATTGTTTGCAGAAGCCTTTTAAGATGTTGATATGTGTATGCTGGTGGTTCTGAATATCTTTATATATATTTGTGAATGTTTGTGTGGCTTTTGCCACTGTCTGGAGCCAGCAATTTGAAACATTATTAGAGTTTCAGATAAACTTCTTTGGCTGTGGTGCATAAGGCATGCAGCTCTGAACAGGTTAGTTGCAGATGCCAGATCTCCATGTCCTTCTCCAACCAGCTGCAGCAGAGAGACAGATGAATGACTCCTGTGTCAGCTCTGGAAGTGCTGCACTCATAGTGCAGCATGTCACAGGATACTGGCTTTGCTCCTGTTGCTATGACTCTGTGGACAACCAGGCCAGTGTACTTGGAGGCTGAGGTGTGAGCTGTTGGGGTGGTATCAGCAGATGGGGCTGCCAGCTGAAGCTGCTGACCTGGCACACCCACCAAACATCCATCCAGTGCTCTTACATCATCTGCTTCATGTTCAGCTTGTTCACATGAACTCCCATCCTGCACTAGTTTCACAGCTGGATATCCAAAACAGATGGAGAACACTGCAGTCTTGTTTTCTCATTTTGCTTTAAATAGCATGTACTATTAGTACCTTGGGGAGTCCTAGATAGAGAAATCAACATTTTCTAAGGATGCTTCTCAGGTCTTGCCCTTGGCTTCTTCCTCTGATTCTTATCTACTTTAAGATGCTGAGGCACTGACTGCACACTTGCAGCATGATTGCTTTAGGTCCTAACATCCTTTTGAGGAATGATAGAATACCTCATCTACTTTCTGAATAAGTATTTTACTATTTGTAGAAATAACTTCTCTGCTGTGGACTCCAGGATGGTGTGGATGAATGTAGACGAGAGATCTCTGAAGTTGGGTTTTAGAAGATGAGGTTTATTGTAAGGGATATGAGGCCTTGCTCTGAGCTGCCAGGCTGCAGCTCGTGGCAAGGCCTAGGAAGGTGGGAGAAGGGAGAGGTAGGGAGAGGAAATTCCAAAAAAAGAAAGTCCTCGGGAAAGGGTGCCAGGCAAAGAGAAGAGAGCAAAGAGACCAACCCACCCTTGAAGCCCCCTGATAAGGGGTCTCAAGGTGGGCTGGAACATGACTTGGGCCAATGGGGTTACAGATACCTGATACTTCAGGGGAGGGTTACAGGTGTGGGATGAACCATACATTGAGGGGTGAGACAGGACATTCCATTTGACCTCTGGGTCTGGCTGCAGGTAACCTTCAGCTGGTCACATAACTGTTTTCCCAGACATCCAGTAGCTAGGACATCTCAAACATCAAAACTTGCTTTCAATTCTATCTTACTTACAGACTTCACATTCTCAGAATCTAAGCAATCATATTTATAGGGCTTTCTGGCTTCATCCTCCCCAACAACTATTAGAGGTGAAACAAAGGCTTTCTTTGTAGCTCGAATTCTTCTGTCCAGTGACAAGATAATTTCACTGTATTAACAGCCACATTTTTTTCATCTGAAATCTCCCCATTTTGTTATAGGACACAGGCCAAGGAAATTATGCTGTTTTCAGATTTATTGAGAATACCATTTGAAAGAATCACAGAAGTTTTAACCAGGATGTTCCAAAACTTAATACTTAGTCTTTATAAAGTACTCTTCATCTAATGAGCAAGACTTCTACCCTGTAGAATTATTCAAACAACAAACTTCTTGGGCCTAAGCCTCTAATATTTTCAGTCATTGTGATTTAAAGGGTTGCATACACCCTTGAGAGCTTTCAAGATAGAGATAATCTCTGTTCCAATTTCTATTCCCTAGCATTTGATGGTGGTGATGTGTATGCTACAAGAAATAGCAACAAAAAAATTGGGTGTATAGTTTACCCAGTTTTTGCATTTTCTTGTCATTTAGGCAGGACTTGTAATACCTGAAATGTTTTTTATTTTAATTAATACATCCTGAAAAATTCTATTACTCCTTCCAGATTACAACTTAGGTAAATTATGGATAAGAATGTAAATAAAATCAGTGTTAACATTTATAAAATGCCCCTATTCCTAATAAAAGTTTTTACATGACAACAGATGAAAAAACATGAATGGAAATGTTTTCAGAATTCACAAACAGGGCTAATCTGGCTGTATATTAGAATCTCAGAATCATTGAATGGTTTGGATTGGAAGACACATTAAAAATCATCTCATTCCAATGCTCAAAACACCATCCTGCCTGGCTTTGAACACTTTCAAGGATGAGGTACTCACAACACCTCTCAGCAACCTGTTCCAGTGTTTTACCAATATAGTGAATAATTTCTTCCTAATACCTAATCTAAAATCCATCCTCTGTCAGTTGAAAGCTATTCCACATTATCCTGTCATTACATGCAATTGTAGAAAGCCCCTCTCCAGCTCTTTGGCCCTCTTTGGAGTCTTCAATGCTGCTGTAAGATCTTCCCAGAGCCTTCTCTTCCCCAGGCTGAACAAGTCCAAGTGTCTCAGCCTGTCTTCATAAGAGAGGTGCTCCAGCCCTCTGATCATCTTTGTAGCCTCCTGTGGACTCACTCCAACATGTTCACATCCTTCTTATGCTGGGGGCCCCAGAGATGGATGCAGTTGTCCAAGCTGGGTCTCATGAAAGAGGAGCAGAGAGGGAGAATCACCTCCCTCGACCTGCTGGTCACGTTTCTTTTGATTCCCCAATACCTCCAAGTGAAGGTGATTTTTGAAAAGAAAGAAAAATAAAATGAAAACAAAACCAGAAACACAGGGAACAGCCAGAGTCAAACACCTTCTTCACAGAAGTAGTGGTGAATGCTCCATTTATTGAGGGTACACAGGGTTCTTTTATGCATATATCATTCTTGTGCATGAGCTGTTCACATGGCATTTTACTACTCACTATTGGCTAGTGTTATCTGCATAAGCATTCCTTTGCAGTTACCTGTTTACACTTTGTTGAGGGAAAAATCTGGTTCTCAGGCTCAGTGCCCTCGTTCTCAGGCTCATCGTCCTTGACAGTGCTAAAACAACAGAACTTTCCCAGCATTGTCAGGCCTCTCTGTGTCTGTCTCCAAAAATCCTGCTACATCCAAGTCCTTCTCCTCATGCCTGATCTCAATTTGTTTTCCACTCAGACTGTATTTGTTTTTTGAATTGCCCTGACCCAGGTATAGGACTTTGCACTTGGCCTAGTTGAACTTCATGACATTCACACAATTCCAACTTTCCAGCCAGTTCAGATTCCTTTGGACAGCATACCTTCCCTCCAGCATGTTGGCTGCCCCACACAACCTGGTGTCATCAGTAAACTTGCTGAGGGTGCCCTTGATCCTGCTGTCCCATGTTCCTGTTAAATAGCGCTGGTCTCAGTGACAAGCCCTGGGGACTCAGCACGGCTCTGCACTTGCACATTGAGTTCTTTGTGCTTGACCATCCAACCAATTCCTTATTCACTGAGTGACTGGTCAATCTCTCAAATCCATGTCTTTCCATTTTAGAGACAAGGATGTTGTGTGGAACAATATCAAATGCTTTACTAAGGTCAGTCACTCTTCTTTTTTGCACCAATGCTGTAATCCTGTCATAGGAAGCCACCAAGTTTGTCAGGCATGATTTGCCCTTACTGAAGCTCTGTTAACTGTCACTCCTAATTTTCTGTATGCTGTTGCATAATTTCCAGGAGGATCTGCACCTTGATCTTGCTGGGCACAGAAGTGAGCCTAGCTAGCCTGTAGTTACCTGGGCCTTTTTGTTCCCTTTTTAAAAATGAGGATTTATGGTTTTACTTTTCCAGTCTGTGGTAGCCTCACCAGACTGTCAGTACTTCACAAATATGATGGATGGTGGCTTAGCCACTTCCTCTGGCAGTTCCGTCAGGATGCATGAATGCTTCTTATCAAGTTCCATGGACTTTTGCACCTTCAGACATCTTAGATGAGGCCTTGAATCAGATCTTCTCTCTTCATTCTCCCAGTCCCACCTTTGCCTTCTGCAGCTTGGTGTGGCTGGATGTGAGGACCAGGCACATGCTTTGTCTCAGACATTTTAACTATTGTGAAAAAAGGTTGTGATTGGAAGAAAGATCCTGTGGAGGTGGAACAGCCCTGTTCTAAGCCAACTTCCTTTTCCACCTAGAGATGCCCATCCTGACTCATCTCCTAGAGGTCTGGATGCTCATGGGCAAATGAGCTGTCACAAAAATTTAGTTTGCATGAGAGCCATGAACCAGGCTAACTAAGAAAATTTGGTCCTGCCTACATCCCTTTTTCCTCTTTTTCTCTTTGTCTTGCTGTCCCAGATCTAGATCATCTGTGCAGTGGGATCCACATGGAACTATGGACTGATGAACTTCTTTCTTCTCTTTCTCTCTTTTATGTCCTTATTTCTCTCCTACTGTGCTTTGTCTGGGCGAAGTGTACCTATCATATTCTACCCCTTATTCTCTATTGGAGTTTGTTGCAGGAATTGGAAGCTTGTGGAATTGTGTTGTAAAATTTAAGGGCTTATTAACTAACACTTTTGAGACTAAATAGTGGACTACTTGCCAGAGTTCAGATGACTGTAAAATAAAACCATGAGTTCTCTATCACATGGACTGGTGTCTTTGAAGAGTCTGCTGAGAATTTATAACAAACATCACTTTCACTGTGGGAGATTAGGGACAGGCGGTCGGAAGATATCGCGTTGTACGGGTAGACAGAACCCCTCCCTCAGCACTTAGCTGTTTAGTGCCCTTGGTAAGCTAAGCAACACGTAGTTTGCAACGTAAGTAGACGGAAGTGATGTAGCAAACAGAAGTTTTATAAACCGATGTAACCAGTTAATAAACGCCGTTTGCCATCCACCACGCTGGTGTCTGTGAGCTGGTGGCCCAAGCAGCCTGGCTGTGGCTGCCATGTTGTTCCTGGAACCAGGTCGCTATGCCTCAGCGGAGGCAGCAAGTGGTGCCGAAGCCCCGGGAGCTGCCCAGGAGAACGGGATTTGCCTGGACGGGTGAACGACGGCCAAGCGGCAGGGCCAGCTCGGCGAGGGGGATGCCCCAGGACCCGTGCGAGGAGGATGGAAGCTCTCATGAAGGTCATATCTCAGATTCATAAGCAGTGGGGAATTTAATGTAAAGCAAAATATTTTACCCTCGCAGTGACGAGGCTTTTGCAACTTAAGGTCATTGATCAACCGGTGGATATTCTCCACCCAGATATATGGGATCAATGCACAAAAGGTCTAGCCAAAAAAACTATATCTTCTGGCTCGGAAAAGCATCTTAAATCATGGGGGAAAGTTGTGGAAGCTTTCCAAAAGGCTCTGCAAGAGCAGGAGACCTGGACAGCAGCCCGAAATTGTTTAAAAGTTTCCCCGCAATCGGGGGTGGGGGGCTGCGACGCAAACTGTAACAGAAACTTTTAAAGAGAATTGTCTGAGCATAAAAAAATGCAATCTGAAGGTCAATGACTGTGTTCAGGCTGTTGATAAGGTTGACTCTGCCGACTGCAGAGACTCGGAGGAGCAAAATCTCCCTCCAAAGCCTTCAAGCCCAGAATTACCTGCTGAAGGAAAAAGAGGGGCAAAATTGTTTTGGGATAGTTTAGCTGAGGAAGCCAGAAATGCTGCTGTGGGATCGCTAGTGCGGGGGGCTGAGGAGGAACCTCCACCTTATGCGGCAAGGGATTTCATCGAATCCCTGGGAGAGAACAAGAATGTAGTTAGACTGGAATGTTTAGTAGATAACGGAGAGGCAGAAAACAAAGAAGGTCTTTTACATAGCGTGCCTGTTGCCAACAAAAACAAAGACAGTTTGTTTGATAATGCGGACGTGTGTGAGCAGAAGGGGGGAGAGCTCAAAGGGGGAATTAAAGCTAATCTTTGCCAAAAAGATTCTTTTAAGGTACACAGTTTAAAGGGGGAAGAAAGGGGCAGCCCAGCCCTGAAAGAAAGGGGCGGGGGCCAAGAGGGAAGGGACGGCCGAGCCCTGAGGGAAAGGGGCGGGGTTGGAGCCCGACCAAAAGGTTACAGAGCCCCGAAGCAGCTAGTCAGTCGACTTCCGGCTCTGAATCGGACTCTAGCTCAGATGACTGGGACTCCGGCTCCGGCTCCGACAAAGAGGAAGTAACAGTATATAAAATTAGTAACAACAATGTTTCTACTTGGGTTGAGGGGAAGTCAGAAAAAGAAGGAACTCCTCTCACAGACTGGAGGAAGATAAAAATGGCATGCACTGATTGGAATCTGTCGGCCAAATTAGCTTTTCCAGTCCGAGTGGGAGGGCAGGTGGAAACCAGAGAACATACTCGCCAGTAAATCCTAAGGATGTACAAGCAATCGTTAAAGCAATCACTGACAGAGGGATCAATTCAGCTATGGTTTCTACTCTCATTGATAGTGTTTTTGGAGGGGATGACATGCTCCCATTTGACATAAAGCAAAACTGCAGATTGATTTTTGATAGGGCAGGGATGATAGTTTTTAAACAAGAGTGAGAGGACACTCGTGCAAAGCAACCAGAGGGAAATTACCCTGAGTCAAGTCACAGGCCGAGGCAAGTGCTTTGGCAATGTAACCTTAGAAAAGCAGATGGGAAGCATCTGTGCTGAGTTCATCCAACCTAGTCAAAAGACTGATAAGTGGGCAGTCCCATTCGTACCAGGAATATGGGTCTGTCAACAATCTGGAATAACCCCCTGTGTGTACCGTGGTAAATTCAATAACCTTACTGACTTTTGTGTCCAAGTTCTGATTGTTCCTAGAGTCCTGTATCACCAAGAAGAGGAAATGTATTGCTTTTTAGAAGAAACCATCCAGCTCCACAAGAGAGAAGTAATAACAGGTATAACCATTGCAATGCTCCTTGGCCTAGGAGCCACTGGTGCAGCCACAGGTGTTTCAGCTCTCATGACCCAACACCAAGGACTTTCTCAGCTGCAAATGACAATTGATGAGGACTTGTTAAGAACTGAAAAATCCATCTCCTCTCTGGAGGAATCTATCTCCTCACTTTCAGAAGTCGTCCTGCAGAACAGGCGAGGACTGGACCTCTTGCTCATGCAGCAAGGAGGCCTGTGTGCCGCCTTGAGAGAAGAATGCTGTTTTTATGCAGACCATACCGGAGTCGTGTGAGACTCCATGGCCAAACTGAGAGAAAGACTGGCCAAGAGAAAGAGAGAGAGAGGCCCAACAAGGATGGTTCGAGTCATGGTTCAATCAGTCCCCATGGCTGGCCACCCTTGTTTCCACCTTAATAGGCCCACTCACCATGATACTCTTGATATTGATTTTTGGGGCTTGCATTTTCAACAAGTTAGTGTCGTTTGTTAAAAGCCATTTAGAGAAAGTCGACATCCTATTTGTTGAACGCCTGCAATTACCATGAAGTGCACTTATTACTACCATGTTATATTGCTTTTATATCCTATTATACTAACTTTAACAGCTTTTGCATTTTTTATAATATTTATACTTTTATAGGTTTTTTACTTAATCATGAGAGGGGGGGAAAATGTGGGAGATTAGGGACAGGCAGTCAGAAGATATCACGTTGTACAGGTAGACAGAACCCCTCCCTCAACACTTAGTTGTTTAGTGTCCTTGATAAGCTAAGCAACACGTAGTTTGTAACGTAAGCAGACGGAAGTGATGTAGCAAACAGAAGTTTTATAAACAGATGTAACCAGTTAATAAACGCCATTTGCCATCCACCACATTGGTGTCTGTGAGCTGGTGGCCCGAGCAGCCTGGTTGTGGCTGCCGTGTCGTTCCTGGAACCAGGTCACTACGCCTCAGCAGAGGCAGCACTTCACTACTGGTGATTGGTCATGACACGGAGTACTCACCAGTGGAGACTGAGGAAAAAGTCTTGGAGTACTGCAGCCTTATCAAATCCTGAATATTCAGGTCTCCCATTTTCCTCTGGAGAGGCCCACATTTCCCCTGCTCTTCCTTTTACCATGGATATATCTGTAGAATCTTTTCTGGTTGCCCTTAATATCTGTGTCCAGATTTAACTAAACTGATCCCTGGCTCCTCAGACAACCTCTCTGTACTCCTCCCAGGCTACCTGTCCTTGCTTCCACCCTCTGTGTCCTTCCTTTTTGTGTTTGAGATTTTCCAGGATCATCTTGTTCATCTATCCAGGCCTCCCAGAGATTTTGCCTGGCTTTCTGTTTTCCAGATGCATGGAGGAGGTGGTCCTTGAATATCATCTGGCTTTCTTAGGCCCCTCTTCTCTCCAGGGGAAGAGAATTATCCCATGGTAACCTTCCCAGCAGATCACTGAAGAGGCCAACATCTGCCTTCCTGAGCTCAAGGGTAGTGAGCTTGCTGTGTTCCCTCCTTGCTGCCCTAAGGATCTTGAACTCCATGGGTCACTGCAGCTAAAGCTGCATTTGGGCTTCACATAATCCACCAGCCCCTCCTAGTTGGTGAGAACAAGGTCCAGCATAGTATCTCTCCTTGATGGCTCCTCTGTCACTTGAACATGGAAATTATCATCAGTGCATTCCAGAGACTTCCTGGTTTACTTACGCCCTGCTGTATTTTCCCTCCAGCAGATATTAGGGTGTTGGAAGTTCCCCATGAGGACCCTGGCTTGTGAATGTCTGGGCTGCTCTTATGTATCTACAGAGGTTCTCATCTGCTTGTTCTTCCTGCATAATTCTCTGCAATTGGAGGCTGTATGGAAATTTCTGCTAGGCAAGTCAGTTAGCTGCTGCCTCCAAAGAGGTAAAAGAGACACAAAAATAACCAACTGTGCCCTCCTCCAACACTGCTTTAGACAGGGGTTGTGATCTGCGAAGTGAATATCTAAGGTAAGAGTTCTTCAGGAATACAGATAAAACCTGTGATAGCACTTTGGGATAGCAGTTACTACCTCCAAGTCCAGGGAGAGTCCTAGACATTTATGGGGAGGTAGATAGGTATAAGTCTTTGGTATGGATCAGCTGTTGCATAAACAGACGTTTTGAATTGTGATTATTATTTGGTGTATTATGAATATGGCATAAGAAGGTTTTGTGTCTAATGCAATAGTTGGTGTGAAGTAGGCTCAGGAAAGCAATGAATGTGTGAGATTAAACAATTCCTTGCTTACACACAGTCTAGAGAAATGGGAATAGATTTACATTTAAACTGTAGCCTAAATGTCAGGTGTGGGAGTAGGTTTTGCAGAACTTTCTCATGGTGTGTTAAGTAGAGATTTGAAGTTCATGCCAAAAAGGAATTATGGCTTTCATGGTGGGATACAGAAATATGTTAGAGGTAAAGTTAAGGTGGATACTGCTTTTGGCACTTGAGCTGAATTTGTGTAAAGATCAATTCATTGTGAGGAGCTGCACTCTACTGGGATGTTGGTTGTGTCTTTAATAGTTTGTTTCTCCAAAACATGTTTATTTTATCTGCTCTGTCTCAATAAGCTTTTTCCAGTAAATAGTTGTGTATATATATGTATTTTCAAGTTAATCTTAACAACAGAAAATCTTAGTCCTTCACTGTTTTTCTAACCAGAGTGAGCGCTGATAATGAGTCAAGTATGAAAGTACAATACTTCATTTTTGTTTCATAAAGTGCAGATTGTTCCAGAAAAAGACTCCAAGTATGCCTTCTAAATTTAGTAGTTTTTCTGGAATAAAACACTTGCTAGAGCTGCAGAGAGATATCCAAGTCAAGATGTCATAGGAAGCCTTCTACCAGCTTAGGCGCTATCCTGTGAATGTTCACGTTTTGTGTAATTTTATGCACATATAAAATAGGATTGCTTCTATGTGTGAAAAACTCAAGACCGTGAAGAACCTCTTAAACTATGATGACTTAAGAAAATTATACCTACAGCATAACTTGAAATGAGTGTCACTTATAATTCATGAAGGGTCACTCAGAAATAAATTATCATTCAGAAACAGAAAAATAGAGAAAAAAAGCTAGATCTGGCTGTTGTCTGATAGAAAAGTCTGTGTCTTTTTTTGCCTGTCTCATATCAACATGAACTGCCTTTAATTCCTGAAGTCTGCATGAGCCTAGAAACATCTCTGCATCTTAGCTAACATTGACAAGAAATTATTTTCTGAGTTTCTTAATATTTCCTCTCAACTGGAGGACAAAGAGCTCTCTTTTCATGCTTTCAGAATAATTCAGAGATACAGAAATTCATCCTGTCTCTGCCATGCTGACCACCAACCCTTACCAAGTATTCTCTTCAATTTAGTCTTTCCACATTTTTTAGCCCTTTACTGGATTAGGCATAAAACTATAATGAAGGTCTCAAGTAGAATCTAATTATTAGTAAGCAAAAGCTGACTATAATTTTGGGCTTGCAAAAATGTTGAAAAATGTGCACTTGATATTTTTTAAAGTTTTGGAACTCATTATCATCTCTGTATCCTTGCATTATTCTGTAAAAGGATTTTGCTTTTGAAAAGGAAAGGGCTTAGCTTTTAGATAGAAGAATGTGTAAAAAGCACTGCTTGGATAGGGCAGCCTTTTATATACACTTTCTTACATATTTTCAATGATAGAAGTGACTTTGTAACCATAAGGAAAACAGATAATCATGATCCATTGTGCAATATGAAAGAAAATATTCATTCACATGTTAAAATAACTTTGAATTATTCAACTGAATAAAAATGGTGTATTTTCATATTTGTTTACCATGTCACCTTAAAGCTAGACTTAGAAAACGTAGAGAAGTTCTGGTCTAACAGAACTTTTGCTGCTGGTGGGTTTCCAGCCTGATGCTATTTTGTGTAAGGGGTTGGTAATGCAGGATTTATCCTTCCACTTTCTTTCTCCTCAGCTCCCTACCTGTTTCCCTGTTACTTGGTCTGAGTGTGTTTTGAGTACTATCTTTTACAGAGGAAAGAAGTGTAGAACAGAGTAAAATGCAGAGCCACTGAGGTTGGAAGGCACTTCTGGAAATTGTCTATGACAATCCTTCAGCATGAGGAAAAGGTCAGCTGAGGCAGGTTGCCCTGGCCATCTCTAGCTGAGTATGGGATATCATCAAGGATGGAGATTCCACATCATCTCCGGGAAACCTCAGTGTCTGATCACCCCTATAATAAAAAGGGGCAGTAGTTACACCTTTGGGGAATTTCCTGTGTTTTGGATTGTTCTCATTGCTTCTCATCCTGTCACAGGACACTGTTTAGAAGATTTTGGCTTTATCATCCTTACACCCTTCCATCAAGTATTTTTACAAATGCACAAGATCTTTCTGAGCTTTGTCTTCACCATGCTATAGAAGACCCAGCTCATTCAGCCTCATCTTCTGTGAAAGTTACTCCAGTCTTTTGAGGTTTTTGTGGTCCTGCAGTGGACTCTCTCTAGTATTTTCATGTCTCTTGTACTGGAGTGCCCAGATCAGCACCCAGAACTACAGAAGTACCTTACCAATTCTGTGAAAAGAGGAGAGACAATTTGCTTGACTTGCTGGCAAAGCTTTTCCTAGTGCAGCCCAGGAAATTTCTGCCCATCTTTACTATAAAGATGCACCGCATTGCTCATTTTAAACTTGCTCTGTAGGACTGAGACCCTTCTTCATAAAGGTACTTTCCAGGTGGCCAGTCCCCAGCACATACTGCATCTGCAGTTATTTCTGCTCTGGAACAGGTCCTCAAATTTCCCTTTGCTGCATTTCATGCATTTTCTGTTTACCCTTTTCTCTGGCTTGTAAAGTCCCTCTGGATGGCAGCATGTTATAGCGCATTAATGGGGTTTATATTGTGTTTCATTTTTATATTGGGGTTTGTAATGTTTTTCTATTGTATCCCCTGTCCCCCTTGGAAACTGTATCACGTGGTGTGTTCATGCTCGACTGTGCCCATCCCCCACACTTGAATGTAACCCAACTCCATTCCACTCCCACCTTATCCCCGAATGGGTAGTGCCGTGTCCCTGCCTCTAGGCCTGTCCCCCCCTGGGAAAAAGCCCCGGAACAGACAGCGCTGTGCTCTCTCGGGCACTTGTGTGGATGGGGAAAGAACTCCAGCCAGCAGGAGCAGGAATCCAGAATAAAGCCGTTGATATCCCCCCGGTGAGAGAGCAGGCTCTTTCCTTTTGCCATCGGCGGTCATCTGGGTCTCACTAGAGACATACAACAGCAGCACACATCAGGTGTACAGAAATATTAATTTTTTCTTGTAGTTTTCTATCACCTGAGAATTCTCTGAGAGTACATTCAGTCCTGTCATTAATGATGATTTTAAGAAGTGTTGGTCTGAGTATCAATGCCTGGAGTACACTGTGGACAGCTGGCCTTCAGCTGCTTTTTGTGATACTTACCACAGCTCTCTGAGCCTGTCAGGTCTGACAGTTTTTTTCAGTCCACCTTGTTTGCTCTCGGGTTTTTTCCCCGAGATTCAGGTGGTTTTAGAGTCCTTTTGCCCTCTGCAAAACTCTGAGCCAAACGCAAGAAAGAGACGGAGTCTTCAGGTTCTGATTTTTCAAGGTTGCCCGCCTCATGTATTATTTCTTATCTTACAATTTTCTCAATGCCCCACAAAGATCTGTGCAGCTGCTCAGGCATCTGTTGACTCCTCGACTCTTCCCGCGCGGCACTGTCTCTATCTTTTATACTTATTGCTACATATTCTTTATTTATCATTATTTGCCAATACCTATCACTTATACTAAACAGGTCATCCCTACTTTGACCCAATCTCTTTAAACTACTTTGTGCCACCATCACTGCTGAAAATGGAGTGAGGGAAGAAGAAAGAAGAAGCAGGAGACGCCCCAAATCCTCCATCTTGCCCCCATTCACATCAATGCTAAAAACCTAAATCTACTGTTTCCTCATCCTGTGATAAGCTAAACTACTATCTCTCTCACTCTTGTGGCTTGCAATCCTTCTCACAGTGTAGGAAGCCTTTCCCATGGACTGAGATCAAAGCCAGTGTCCCTCTGGGCTCTGGGTCAGGGTCCCAGACCCCCCTGTCCAGGTCTCTGACCCTCCAGGGCAGCCAAAGGAATGCCCTGGACTCCAACAGTTTGCCACTTACTTAGTCTGTACTTATCACTTTGTCTGGGAAGGTGTGATGTGAGACAGGGTAGAACGCTCTGTTAAAGTTAAGACAAAGAATTCTCTCTCACTATCCTCTCTCTCCATGCACCAGACTGCTCATCCCATCATAGAAGGCTATATGTTTGTTCAGGAATGATTCACCTTCATACATCCATGCTGATTGCTCCAAATAACCCTCTTCTCCTTTATATGTTTGGATTGTCTAGTCCATCATCTTCCCAGGAGAAAAGCAAAGCTGATCAGCATATAGTTCTCCAGATCCTCCTTCTTCCTCTTCTTGTAAATAAGAATGATAAGAGATTTCTTTCTTTCTGTCTTTAGGAACACTCTCTCTTATTGCTGTGATGACTGAGGCAGCGGCATTGTCCAGTTCCCTCAGCACCACTTGGTGCATCCTGTCAGTTTCCACGGACTTGTGTATGTTGAAATGTTCTCTGTCTTAATAATTCTCTAGAAGTTGTAAATTTTTTTTGTTCTGCACTTTACTGCTGTGACCATCAAAACTCAATACTGCCCAGATATGCCTTCTGGGTCCTGGAAACTTGATATAAGATAAAGGCAGTACAATTGTCGAGTTATCTCTGGTTTAAGGAGAAGAATGTATCCACAAGCAAAGCCAGCTCAGCAGCTGTGCTAAAAAACATCTCTGGCTGGGCCCAGCAGGGGGAGACCATAGCCCACTGACCCATTTTGCTGCGGCCAGGTTTGCATCCTAGACTTTGGGGATTTTTATAAGTCCTCCACTGTGAGGGAAATGCAAATGTACTGGGTTTGTCTCTGGGGCATAAAATTAATTTTTGTGTTGCTGTTGTTTGTAAGTGGAAAAAAGGTACTTAGAAATGCAGTGGAAAATAATCTTGGAGGAGATTTGCATATTAAGAGAAACTGTTTCATGGGTTCTCAATTTTTAGAGAAACTGTTCTCAGTGGCATCCTTTATATGACTTGCTGTGTTGTCTGTTCTCCGGGAGCAAATCAGTATTTTCACCACAGGTGAGAAATCTGTCACTCTGTTGACCACCCAGACATCCAGAGATTGCAAGGGGTCTGCATTGGCAAAACGACCACCCAAATACTGACATTCCACTGTGCTCAAATGAGCAGTTAGAAACATCTGTGGCAGGCACTCAGAAATACATACTGGGAATATGAATCTTTCTGGAGAAAGAGAAGGAGAAGGGCTTGCAGTTTGTAGAAGAAATCTGGTAGAAATATGTGACTGTTGACTAGCATATTGAACACAATGTATTTTAGTCCTGTACACATGTGAATGAATGAAATGGAAGCCAGGACAGTACACAAAGGTTTTACACTGTTGAGCTGCCCATTCCTCTGTTTCTAAAGGCACTATGAGAATATGAAAAAATGAGTTCTTTGCAGAATAATCATATAGGCAAAACAGAGACTGCTGCTATGGTAGCACTGGCACAGACAAAAAGGGCCTGCTTCCTGCTTAAAGTGCTACTCATTGGTTTAGAGCTCAGTACACTTGATTCATTCAAGAATTCATGTTTCCCTGTTCAAACCCCATACCTCTATGTTTTAGGTGTTTCCACCTCTAGTTATTTTGATGTGGACTCTCTTCCCACTGCAGTTATTGTGTTCAGTTGTGTGTGCAGTGAAAGACTGAGACTGAAAATTTTAAGCCAGACCACTGTGGACAGATGAGCATAATGAAAATTTGTCACCAAATTCTATTGTAGCTGCTAAGGGATTGCAGGTGGTATGTCTTTTAAGCTTCTAAGTGAATTTAGACATTTAATTTATTCCCCTAAACATCAGACTACTTAATAGCATAGTTCTCCTTTGTCTCTATGTATACCTTCTTATATTATGTATAAAACTTTACAAGTTTACTGTAAGTTTACTGTATCCCTGCTGTTAAACACTGTAAAATGCTCTTGTCTGAAATATTTTAACTGAGAGGTGAGTTGGTCTTAAGACCCTTACCCTGAAAAAATACTACCTGGGACTTAGAAGAAACTGATGTTCTGCATGTCATGGACAATTATTTCCTGTATTAGCATTCTACTAAGTGCAGTGACTGTTTTTGGTGTGGTTTTGAGGATTTGGACTTTAAACATTTCCCAGAGAAAAGTCTTGTGGTATTAAGTAAGGAACACCAGTGCAATGTCTGTGTGGTACAGAATTTCTGCAGGGTGTTTATGGGAGAACTGTGTGGTATTTTTGCAGTTTTGATCATGACTTGTCCATACCACATGTACTATGACAAACAATATGAAGGTAAATAAACTAATTTTCACAGATTTATGAAGGTTCACTTTATTTTTCTCTGCATTAGAGTCTTGTCTGCATTAAGAATATTTGTAAGATAGTTTATCCTGTGAAATGTCCTGAATTGTCCTGTCTTGGGGCATCATGGCTGCTCTTAGGCTTTATTTTTCCTCAAGGACATATGCTGACGGCAGTCAGCGCAGACCATGTAGATCTGTGTTTACAGCCTGTAACACCTGTATAAGTTTAAGTGTTTCTAGGCTTTAGCAGTGGTGGACTGTCTGGACGTTACAAGGGTTTTGAGTGTACGGGAGTGCATTTGGGAATGTGCTTTCAGAGCTCTCAACCTCTGAATTTCACTCCTGTTTGCTATCAAATACAGTTACATTTTTTTGTGCTGCGTTGGACTTACAGGCACATGCACAAATATTTGTGGTCTCATTGGATTTCCTCCTTCCTGTAAGTCAAGATGAGGACTTGAGTGCCTCTGAAAACGTACTTAACTCAGGTGAAAAATAGGCATGGCTTTGTATTTGACCAGTCTGTTTTACAACAGGATCTATCTTTAGTTGTCAAGCAGTCGGCCAGTGAATTTTTTTGTTGCCAGCACTGACCTAAACAGAAGAATGGAAAGTTTTATGCTCGTTGGTGAAAGACAATTTGTTCACTTGATCATTAGTACTGTACAGATACCATGCACTCTGTGAGAATGACTGTGAAAGTCAAGCAGAATACCTCTTGGGATCTGAAGCATATTTAGATTATGGACTGCAGTCCTGCTTCTCTTAGACCAAATGTGAGTAGAGTGTACAGGAGGACTAATTGGAGTATTTGGTTTACAGAGCCTGATTTTGTCTCCAGTATCAGCCTTCTTTGAGACATTAGATTAGGAATTAGCTGATGCACAATAAAAGTGGCCCTAATTCTGTTTTCCTTAGTAATGTCAGTTTGTTACTTTATAAATCTCTTCTCTCTCTTTTTTTTTTTTTTAATCAGCTGGGGTTTATTTTCATATTATCTTTTTCCATTTTTCATATTTTATCTTTACAGCTTCCTGATTTTCTTTCATGGATTCTTTCTGGTGGTGCTATAATTTATGTATCTTCTAATATTTTAACAGATGCTAATTTGGAGATATCCAAACTAATCTAAACAGAGCTGGAATTTAACCTCTTGGCATCATAATTTCACTTGTTGGGTTTGAATTGCAGAAAGTGTTTGAGGGCTCCAATTGAATTATGACCTTTTTGTCAGAAGCAGCCTTTGTGCTTATCCTAAGAGATAGATCAAAAAGCCAGAGGTTGAATTTTTTCATTTTTTGTTTTTGTGGTATAAGGCAGTATGGTGCATACAGACAGGCAAGAAAGATATTTGACAATACAGAATTATTAGAAAGGAAATAACAAGTTGCAGTTTCCTTCATATCTCTTACACTTTAGTCAAATTTCTATCTCTTGTAGGTTAGTAGATAATAACATCATCATGAGATTGTTGACACAGACAATTTTTATATGTTTTGCAATAAACAAGTACAGACTTACGGATATTTTGTCTTTTGCATAATTTCTTTAATTGAAATTATTTGTCCTGAAGGTTTTCTTAGCCACCAAAACCTGTATCAAGACAGCCATTCTATTAAGAGAACTAATGTTCAAAAGCACGTGGTAATGTCAAATGAAGAAGTACAGCTCTCGTATCTTCCCTTTTTTTTCAGGAATCCTTTTTGGTTTGGCTCTAAATGGTCTTGATAGGTCATTAGATATTGTATGACTTTACCTATATACAGTTTGTGAATACAGTTCAGAAACATGATACAAAACATACATAACAACATGATAAATAATGCAGAGGAAGGAGACTTTTCTACTCACTTATGTGCCATGTACTAGTTCTATTTTTTCTCTTAGACAGTATGAAAAAGAGAACCTGATAATAACTTTATCTCAATTTATATTGACATTTCTGGTAAAATATTATTCCAATTTTATGTCTCTTTCCAGTAAGCATACTGAGAACTCTGACAAGTGTGATGCTCTCTTTAATAATCCTAAGATTTACTTCTGATTTTTTCCTCAACAAAAACTTTTCATGTGTTTACTTTTGCTATTTTCCCTGAACAAAATACAAAATCATGGTGGGGCTGAGGTTGGAAGGGACCTTAGGAGGTCATGTGGTTCAACTTCCATGTTCCAGTAAGGAGACCTAGAGCATGCTGTCCAATACCATGTCTCTCAAGGATGGAAGTTCCACCACATCTCTGGGCAACCTTTGCCAGTGCTCAGTCACCTTCTCAGTACAAAACTATTTCCCACTGTTCAAAAGGAACCTTCAGTCTTTTAGTTTGGGCCTATTGCCTCTGGTTCTGTCATGGGGAGCCACTGGAAAGAGGCTATGTCTTGTTAGAACCCTCCCTTCAGGAGTGTGTACAATATAATGAGATTCCTCTGAGCCTTTTATTCTACAGCCTGAGCAATCTCATGTCTCACAGTCTTTCTTCAAAGGAGAGATATTCCAGTCCCTTCATCATCTTAGGGACTGTTTAGCACACTCTCTCCAGTAGCTCCATGTCTCTCTTGTACTAATAATCTATTGGGGGTTACGTGTTCCTGTGGAATTTCCCCCCCCATAAGTTGCTAGGAGACTAAATACTGATAGTTAAAGGTGCTTAACCCGTACAAAAGAAGTGGATCACATAGTTTAGAGGGAGGGAAAGGCTCCCCGGAGCTGAGGGTGGTGGTCCTTTTTGGCTCTCCGTTTTCCGGGGAGGGACCAATGGGTAGCTGCGTGGATTCCACTGTTAATGGAGGGGTTCAGTCCTGAGAATTCTATCATCTGGTGGATCACCCAGGAATTCGGAGTTTTTCGCCTGCCCTGCTGGATTTTGGGTCAGCCCAGGTCCAGCTGCCGCGGCTTCTTCAGCACTGCTCACTTTGCCTGCCGGGACACTTCCCCCCTGCCTGCTGGGGACAACCCATCGTTTCCAGCCATCAGCCCCGGAGTTTCCACCATTTTGATTTAGTGCTCTTAGGATCCCAAGAGATCAGACTGCCTGGAGCTTGTGAGACAAAGCCCCTCGGGGTTCTTAGTTCTATTTTATTATTATTATAATTGCTGATGTCATTTGTCTGTCCTGTTATATTTACTAGTAAAGGACTGTTATTCCTTTCCCCATAGCTCTGACTGAAAAGTTTTTTTTAATCTTCTAAATTATAATAACACAAAGGGAAGGGATTGGAATTCCCCATTCCTAGAGAGGCCTGCCTCTCCCTAGCAGATACCTGTCTTTTCAAACCAAGACATAATCCCACAGCTGGGCACAGGGCTCAAAGTGTGGCTTCACTGGTGCTGAATGGAGAGGCAGGGTTACCTGCCCCACAACTTGCTGGCAACTCTTCTCTTCATGAAGTCCAGGGTTTCTTTTGCCTTCTTTGCCACGAGGGCACAATATTGGCCTGTGTTCCAGTGAGACCACAGTGATGTGATGTTACAAACATCATTTCAGATAGGCTGCTTTCAGATATACACGTCCATGGGAAAAAGTAATTTGAGTATAAATTTCCTATGGTATTTTAGTCTGCATTGTTTTTAATCATATGTAGCAGCCTTATTGACCAGCTGAGGTACTGAATGGTTGACATCCTTTGTTCTTGAAATCATCCAGTCTTCCACTGGAGTCCTCTGATCTCTTGACAGCAAGCTGAGAATTTACTGCTGTAGCAATGAAAGTGACTATGTGGAAATACTGAAAACGTCCACTTTGCTCTAAGAAGAGATGTATCACAGCTCTGTGAAGGGTTAGATTCAAACCCAAATTCTTGTCTTGGGTGTAGGGCATGTTGTGTTCCTGCCAGATGAAGAACCTGTTTGTACACCTGTTGGGTTAATACAATGCTTATTCTTGAGAAACCACCAGCCTATGGAAACACACAATGCTTATTCTGGAGGCTCATGTTAAATATTAACCAAGAAGAAGAATGGGAGACTAATCAGCCCAGTTACTGGTAACAGTGTGAATGAACAATGAAACAAAACTGTATCATAAGTTTCTGGTCAACCGCTGAAATCTACACACACTATCTGATACTTTCCTACATTGTATATTCTGTATGAGAAGCCACAGATTCCTTATAGCAGTTCTACCTGAATGTGAAGTAGTAATGGGACAATTTTAAATTTTTGTGACTGGCAGCAGATACTTTGGCTTCTATGAGGATACTTAGGAGAAGAGGACTCTGTATGTCCTCTAAAAGACCTTCAGGTTTTTCTGCTTTCTGACAGAACAAACTCGTAATTTCAAAATTTTTATTTCTAGCTCTTCAATAAAAAGTAATAACAGAAATCCAGATTTTTGCATATTGAAAGTCTGTTTCTTCTTTGGGACTGTGTCTTACATCTTTTTGCCTCCCATAATTGATATGAATTTTTGAAATTTTGTCCTGATATACAAGTAATGGAAAATACTTCACATTTGATTTAAAAAAAAAAGAGAGAAGTATTTGTAGCCTCCATGTACTTTGAATATTCAATCTACTATATAAAGAGTGAGAGACATATGATGATATTTTGCTTGTGCATGGATTTTATCTCCAAATTACATTTCATTAAAAAACAAACAAACAAACAAAAAACCAAACAAAAAACCAACCAACCAAAAAAAAACCCCCACTGGAATATTTTTTGAATTTGCACATATATTTTATATAGAGGTCCACAGACTTGAAATTTGAAAACCCCACCAGCTGAAGTGAAGAATTACTGTTGTAATGCATTGATTTGGTTTATATTGTGTTTCATCAGATCTGTAATGTTTTTTCCCCTGTTCCCCTTTAACTGTATCACATGGTCTGTCCCTGCTCAACATTGCCCATTCTCCACACTGGAATGTAACCCAACTCTGTGCCACTCTCACCTTATCCCTGATTGGGCAGTGGCTTGTCCCTGCCTCTAGGCCTGTCCCCCCGGGAAAAAGCCCTGGGACGGGCAGGACCTTGCTCTCTCTGGCACCGGTGAGCCACCGGGAAAGAGCTCCAGCCAGGCAGGGCAGGACTCCAGAATAAAGCCAATACTCCCCCGGTGAGAGAGCAGGCTCTCTCCTTTTGCCATCGGCGGTCGTCTGTGTTATAAATAAGATCCATTCAAATAATCTATGTTTTAGTTACTTAATTGTTAAGTAATTCCATTAAGATTGTTAATGCTAGTTCTGTTTAAAGAATTTGCCTTATTCCTGTTTTAATATTGATTAATCACCTTATTTACTTGTTTGTTAATTAAGAATTCACCTTATTACCTGTATCTCTGCTCCCATTCGTCGGATAGTGCCTGAATATGCAAATAAAAAGAACACTGGGATTCTGGGAGCAACTCAAGAACAAGAGACTCTGAAAAGCAGGGAACCAAAGTAGAATCCAGGACTGAAGTCGCACTTTAGACTAGTGCAAAAGGTACAGGGGTCCGCCTAAACAGCTCTATTTAGTCGCCGTGACCTGAGGAGGAGTCCCCCATCGCTGGATGACCCCTCATCAGCGAAGTGAAATGGACTCCCCGGCAAGGGGAAAAAGCCCGCAAGGGGTGTGGGAGTCCCAGCTTTGCTGTGGAGTGAAGCTGTGTGTACCTCCTCCTCCGCGTTGCCAAGGGAGCAGGCAAGCTCCCCCAGGGCCAAGCTTGATAATAAAGAAACATAAAAAGAGCAAGTCTCTGACTCTCTTTTTTTTCCAGAACAGTCTGGTCTCATAAAGAAACACTTCAGATTACATTCTGTGTACATGCCTGAAGTTTCCTATCTTCAAGACTGCATTCATATATTAATCTTTTATTATATGTATGTATATGGATACATCAGTTTATAAATATATATGTGTACATACATATGTATATGTACATATATATGTAACCCTTATTTACTTTTCTTGAACTGTAAAGACAGCAAGCTATAGAGCCATAAAGAACAAATTACACTTACATCAGTGTCTTACTTACCACAGATACACCACAGAAGGCACAAGAGAATGTTACTTCATACACCTTCTGAGTAAGTCTCCATTTGCTAATGCATCTCTAACAAAAATTCTGAAATTCATGGACCCTTATCAGAACTCACTCTGCTTGATATTGCTTCCATTTCTCTTGGAAGCTGAGATCCTTGTTGCTACCAGGTTTTTTTAAGAATGAGCATACTGAGGGATCAGTGCTGCTTTGTGAAAAAGCCGAGCTGAGTACTGACTTTTATCTGTGAACTCATATGGCTCAGCATGTGAGTGCCCCTCCTGCTCACTTTAAATTTTAAGCGCATCTTATCTCCCAAAATTATTTATTTTTCTTTGCAACAGTTTGCTCACTGAATCCACAAGAAAACAAAATCTTGGATGGAACTGGAAAATAGGGGCATCATTTCCTCGGAGTAATGTACATTTCCAGTTTTGTGAAATGCTGTTCCATCTATTCCAACACAATATTTTCTAATAAAAAGATCCAGTGAACTGTATGAAGCCTACCTTTGTTTTTGGTGGGTGTGTGGTGTTTGTTTTTTTTTTTGTTTATTTTTTGTTTGTTTGTTCCCCCCCCCCCCCCCCCCCCCCGGAACAAACTCCTTTGTTTTGTGTTGTTATACCTTTGTTATACCTTAAAGAGAGAATTGCTTTGAATTTAAACACAGAGTATACTCCAAAGCACATCAGATCCACACAAGTGAGGTCTTAGACTCAAATGAAGCAAAATTCTGTATATTTTTAATTTCATTAGAAACCTAAATGCACATCATAGCTTTGAAGGATAAAGTCTCATTAACTAGTCCTAAAAGCACAGAATGTCTTCCTCTGCTCATGATAAACATTTTAAATAGATTGCTGGAATATTGCAATGTGTAATATCAATGTTTTCTAATACTAATTGAGTAAGCATTTATAGTATTTTTATTCTACCACCTTGCCTCCTAGCAGAAGATTCAATCATATATGTCAAATGCTAAGAAGGCTGGCAATTCTGTAAGCATCAGTATTCCTTTAAAAAGAATGGAAAAACAGCAGAGGAACTCAGTGTTGTGTTCAGGATTTTACTTACACATTGTGAAGCCAACAAAATCTTCTGCACTTAACAAAAAGTTCTCCAATATTTCTGCCTGCTTCAAGTAGTTTATGTTACCTTCTCTTCATCAGAGTCGTTGATAGAAAATATATTACTTCAGATATACTGCTGCCGTCTTATTAAAGCAAATATTGTGAGATTTGTACTAAATCAATGGAGGTTTGGTGGGGTTTTTTTGGTTGTTTTTTTTTTTTTTTTTTTTTTTTTTTTTTTTTTTTTTTTTTCTTTATAGACCTCTGCCAATCCTGTTGGCAATCCTGTGAACTACAAGTGTCTCCAAATTGAAAATGGCTGTGTGTGCCTTTTACTCTGTTAATACCAGTAGCTGTCTGTTTCCTTGCTTGTGAGAGATGAAACTTGAAATCAGGTTGTTATTTGAACAAGATTTTCTTAATGTGCACTTTCTTTGCTTGGCAAACTTGCTGCCGATAAGCAAGCAGACAGCACAGTACCGTGAGATTATGAGTGTTGTATAATATATTTATTCTGTTTCTCCCCATTTTCCTATTTTTTTTTTTTTTTTCTCATTCTCGGGATAGTGCTCCCAGGCACTCTTGGAAAGCTGCTAGTCCAGAAATACAAACACTTCTGAATTTTTTTTGGTCTCAGATTTCTGATACGCTTTTTGTGGCACAGTCAAATCAGAAATGTCACAGATGTCACTGGAGAAGGGAAGGCAGAGTCACTCTGAAGATCCCAGAGACATGAACTTCAGGATATAAAAGAGTTAAAGCTATTCATACTTCGTGTGACTCTTGTTGGTACTTAAAACCACACAAAAGACAGAGAACAATGGTAATCATTGAAATACATGTTTACTACCTCTTTACTATGCCTCTTCTGTGCTTTGAGGGCTTTTGCATATTGCTTCTCATCTGTTCAATGTTATCAGCTGCTAGTAAAAGCTATCTACTTAACACATGTAATTTAGGTTGCCTGAAAATAAAGGGCCTGTAAGGTCTGTTGGGTGTTGTGGTTGTTATGGGCTTCAAAACTTAAGGGATGCTGAAAATCTTTTGATTTGGAGCTTTAACATCTACATTCATGCTGATCTGTTAGGTCATCCCAAAGGCCCGACTCAGTAGAAGTTTATTATTTATACCCATACCCTGAATATTACTCCAACATTGTCGGGGTCGGGTTACCGGAGCCGCGGGAGAAATGCCTCATGCTGTCATGGTCAGCAGATCTCACTTTATTAAGGTTGCTTTACATTTTTATACTTTTCATAATTAGCTCATACATATTGCAAAAGCCAAGCTCATCATTGGACATAACTAATTAACGCAAGCATTACTTAGCATCGACCTCAATAATTGCAAAACAGCTAAAGTCAGTACATCTTATCTTTAGTTTTCCCATACTTGACTAATTTCACATCCGGCTTACATCCTGTTCTTCACATAAGCCTTCCTTCAAGGATAGCATATCCTTGAGGCCTAAATTCTTACTAGTTTAATCATGTCATGTCCCTTTTCTGCGAGCCACTGCTCTGATAAGCTCTCAACACTTCCCCCGTTTTCTTTTATGGCAAACATCGACATTTTTACATTCTCTACCATTGACATCATCATGCGTTGTATACATTGAAAAATGCATGGTCCTAAAAGTAAACAAGCATTTAAAGCTGGAAGAAGTCCAAACTGCACGTCCTCTCCAGAGTTAATCACGAACTGAGTCCCAGGCAGGCTGTCAGCCTGTATCAGCAGTGGTTGGAGCGCCTTTCTTAAGCGATGAAGCCTCCTCCCTTCGGGGCTGTTCATTTATTGCAGCTCGCGTCCATCTAGCAGGAATCCAGGCGGGACCTGTTGGGGACGAAACACAAACATATCCTCGGCCCCAGTAAAGCACTTGTGCGGGGCCCTGCCATATTCCTGTTTTTGGGTCCCTATACTGGACAAAAATAGGTGGTGTGGGAGGGGAGGCTGTTTGGAAGTGGGTAATAACAGGAGGGACTGTCCTATCTCCAAAAAGACACAAATGATTTAACACAAATAAGCATCTCAATAACTTCTCTTTTGGCTCTGTAATGTCTGAGAATTTGAGCAAATAGCGTTTCAAGGTCCCGTTAGCCCTCTCCACTACGGCCTGTCCCGTGGATACATGCGGGATTCCCCGTGTGTGTTTAATATTCCAAAACTGCATGTATTGTTGTATGCGCTGGCTACAGTATGCCGACCCATTATCTGTTTTAATGTTCTGAGGTACACCCATTACTGCAATACAGCTGTTAAGGTGCTTTTCAACACAACATCTATGACGGGGGACCTCAGCAAAGTATGTCTAATACTTGTTTCCACCCAAACTGCCTGCTTTTGGCCTGTCTGTGTGGGCCAGGCTGATTTATGCCACAAATGTACCAGCACCTTGTAGCAAGAGTGGGGAGATGTGGGAACCCACCCCAGTGCTCCTTCCTTGTCAAGAGGCAGAACATATTAAAATGATACACCCTAACCTGTGCCAGAATAATATTTTGCTCTTAATTTGCATGGCAGAATTAAATTTTATTTTCCCATTTGCAGGTATTGTGAGCAAAGAAGACACTCTAGAGTCTACATGATGTACTCTACCATACATCATGTAGAAATCACAATGGGCAGAAAAGAGTGTCTCCTGTCTTAGTATGTAGTCCAGTTTGGGCCCTAAAGCAATCATCTGAAGGCCATCTGTCCAGGCAATTGTTCTTCCTGTGTGAAACACAGCAACCCCAAAGGGCACAGGAGTGCTTTTAACATCATGAGTAAATCCTCAGTTTTCATTTGTGTAGAGCTGAAGTCATGTGAGATCTGGCTTTTTGAAATGTTTGAATATAGGTGCAGCAACAGCTGGCGTAGTCTTGTCTCACATGTAAGCCTGTGAGCTCTCTCTGAGAGCTTTGTCTGACTTTGTCTTCTATACAGTAAATAGTCAAGTATGCCTTGCCATTACACCACTGTTGCATTTACCATTGCGCTTTGTAAACTCACATTTTCATATCAATTAAGTATATAGTTGCTGCTTTTTTATGAGTGAAGTGCATAATTCCCTCTGCTACAAGACCTGTCCTAGATACAGTGAGCGATCACTATATGCATTCAGAACATCCTGATCCAGGAGAGAACATTATCCAAATTATTCTGAAGATAAAGGGAACTTTTGTCTCCTTCCTACAGACATATTTGTTATTGCAGTCTCATAGTAACTGCTATGTGAGTACTTTGAACATATATCTGGACAAGGATGGAGGACTTCTGCTTCAGCTGCAAATTAAATTAGGAAATCTGGCCCTGTTCATAATCGTGGTGATTATGAAATGGATGATAGAGAGACATTCTCTATGCAAGGGCAGTGCCAAGCCTGTGCCTCCTTCCCTCCCTTTCTGCCAGCTTTCATCTAGAAGGTACAGTGCAAGCCAGCCCTTGGCCCCAAGAAGCCATCTCACATGAGAGTGGCTGGCTGCATACTCAGTAGTACTGGCTGTGGACCTTGGATGATGGAGATGGACAAACACCAAGGGAGACTGCAAAGAGAATGTGCCATAGGTATGAACTTCATGTGTTTGTTCATGAAGTGGATAGGGTGGTCTGAGGAGCACTGAAGGTAGGATGCTGACATCCCATAGACCTATTGTCCTTACTTTTGAACAGTGAAAGAGCTTTGTGAGACCAGGGCAGTGTGGGTGGCTCTGCTTCTGTGTGCTGACAGATGTGCTGCCTGCTCTGGTTGTGAAATAGCTCCGTTCAGGGTCTCTTCAGGCAATATGCTATCTTTTGCCCTGGATGCTCCCTTTCAAATGTTAGATTTTGTGTGTCAAGGTTTTTCCATGCTGTCTTATTTGTTCTCACTATTCAATAATGAGCTGAATCCGTGGTTCTCAGAGCAGCCTGGATGGAGCACCATTGTCCCAGACGCCTAGAGAGTTACAGTGCCATGACAATTTGAATGAGGATTTTGCCTTGACAGGTTCAAATGATTGCTTATGTTTGCATGGAATAGATACAGCAATATGTTGTGATAATAGGTAAGGATCATTTGAGCTCTGATAGCTCCATTTAGCTTTTGGAAAACTGTTTTGAGATCATGTAGTGTAGCAGAGAGAGTAGGTGAGTTTGGGTTCGTCTCACCAGTTCCTACAGTGCAGTTTCTTGAATGTTTATTCCACTAGTAAAAACACAAAAATGGGCTAAGATCCTGTCTCTAAATGAATAAATGTGAAGTCAAAATGCATTTTGGAGGCAGTGTGTCTTTAAAGTACTACTCGTTAATGAGAAAACATGTCGCCTCCAGCCATCAGTGAGTGCCCTGTTAGTTCAGGGTTGTGTTTGCCTGGTTTGCCTCTGCCCCCTTACTGGGTGAATGGGTGACCCCATCACCTTGTCTCTTGTCACAGTCCTCTAAGTGAACAGCAGCACTGCTCAGCTGTCGGCTCATCATACAGCAGCTGCAGGCAGAGAGTATAAGGAAGCATGTCTGTCAATATTTTTTTTTTTTTTTTTTTTTTTTTCCCTCAGATTTACAGCTGGTTTGGGGTACAATTTTATTTTAGTAATTGGGAAATCTAATTACATATCCTGGAGTCCTAATTAAGAGGCTTTTATGGTTATAAGATATTTTGAGAATAATCATCTGTGAATACTTGGGACCCATGTTCCCTTTGCATGTGCAATTTTTATGGCTGTATGGACAAGTTCTGTAATTGCCTGTAGGAATTTAGAGTGTTTGCCCAAATGGAAGAAATTAAAAAGACTTCCTGGCATTCAGTTTTTAAGCCTCCAACTCTAGAATTAGGGAAAAAGCTGACAGAAAATGCTGTCATTGAATAGAAATGCAAGAACAGAAATCACATTCTGTTCACATAAACTGTCTTTTTTGGCAACTTGTGTTATCAGTTGGTGGAAAGTTAAAATTTTGTAGTGATTTCAAGACCTGGTTAACCACTACAGAATGTCTTTGGTAATGAGTAAGTACTCATGGTATGAAATATATGCTAATTGTGTTCCGATTAAACAGCATTCACTGCAATTACATCTCTTTAGGTAAATAATTTCTCAGGGAGATATACTAATTATGTGGTTTTACTCATTATGTATTTCATTATTAAGTTGAGTTTACTAAATTTACAGCTGTGCAAGTAAAGCTATTTAGAACTAAATATGCCAATATTTACAAAACACACAGAAATTGCTTATTATGTGTTTTTTTGTTGTTGCTAATTATGCAGGGTATATAAGGTTTCCTTGGAGCTCCTGAAATGAACAAAATGCTCCCCAGTGTTTTGAGTGTTTTGGGACCCTCTGGAACATGAATGATTTTATAAATTTAAAATACCATTTATTCAGTTCTCTGACCTACCTGCTGCCATCCAGCAGCTAATTTGTTTGTTTTAAATAATAGTAAGTTGTCAATTTTAACATTATTTTTTCATGTATGTGGTGTGTTTGCCTTGACTGGTCACCAGGCACCCACCAAAGCTGCTCTATCCCTCCGCTTCTTGGCTGGACAGGGTAAAGAAAATACAACCAAAGGCTTCTGGATTGAGATAAAGACAGGGAAAGATCACTCATCAATTACCATCATAGGCAAAACAGGCTGCACTTGGAGAAATTTGTTTATTTTATTGCAAATCAAACCAGAGGATAATGGGAAGTACAAATCAAATATTAAAACACCTTCACCCCAACCTTCCCTTCTTCCCAGGTTCAGCTTCACTCATGATTTTTTCTGCCTTGACACAGGGGGACAGGCAAAGGGGGTTGTAGTCAGTTAACCACACATTGTCTCTGCTGCTCTTCCCGACTCAGGGGAAGGATTCCTCACACTCTTCCCTTGCTCCAGTGTAGAGTCCCTCCCACAGGAGACAGTCCTCCACTAGCTTCTCCACTGTGAGCCGTTCCCACAGGCTGCAGTTATTCACAAATTGCTCCAGCATGAATCCCTTCCACAGTGTGAATCCCTTCCTTCAGAAACAGGCTGCTCTGTAGTAGGTCTCCTGTGGGGTCACAAATCCTGCCAGCAAACCTGCTCCAGCCTGGGCTCCTCTCTCCACGGGTCCTGCCAGGAGCTAGCCCCAGCACAGATTTCCCACAGGGTCACGGTGTCCTTCAGGTGCATTTACCTTCTCCAGAGTGGTGTTCTCCATGGGCTGCAGGTGGGTCTCTGCTCTGCTCTGGAACCACACAGGCTGCAGGAGCACAGCTGCTTCACCATGGTCTGCATCAGGGGCTGCAGGGAAACGTCTGCTCCAGCATCTGAAGCACTTCCTGCCCCTTCTTCTTACTGACCTTGGTGTTTGCAGGGCTCTTGCTGTCATGTGTACTCAGTCCTCCATTCTCTAGCTGTGATTACTGCTGCACAGGGTTTTTTTCCCCCCTTCTTAAGGACATTATTCCAGAGGCATTGCCACCATCACTGGTGGGCTTGACCTTGGCCAGTGATAGGTCTGTCTCGGACACAGCGGAAGCTTCTGGAAGCTTCTCACAGAATCCACCTCTGTATCCCACCTGCTACAAAAAGTTTGCCACAAAAATCCAATGCACCATATAAAGCTCTTTAATACAAGATTGCAATCAGCTGGAACACTTAGAGTTTTTTGGTTTTGTTTTTGTTTTTTTAATATCTTACAACAACTTATTCCCTCTTTGCATTATGAACATTTTGTTTCTTCTTGAGCAGGGCCCATTTTGTTAATTTTTTGATTACACTTTCCTAGAACCACACAAAGTCTATAATAGTCTGTATGTATGTTGGGGCTTAAATTTTCCTGTGGAATTTTTTCCCCCCATTAGTTGCTAGGAGACTAAATACTGATGCTTAAAGGGTGCTTGACCCACACAAAAGAAGTAGATCACTTAGTTGAGGGGAGGAGGGAAAGGCTCTGGGGCTGAGGGTGGCTTCTTCTGCTCTTAGTTTTTGGAGAGGAGGGTCAGGCGACTGCTGGCTGCCTAAGGAGTCCACGGTTAACGGAGGGTCTGGTCCTGGGAATTCTATCATCTGCCAGAGTGCCCAGGAATTTGGAGCTCTTCGCTTGCCCTGCTGGAGCTGGGTCAGCCCCGGTCCAGCCATCATGGCTTCTTCAACACTGCTCACTTTGCCTGCCAGGACACCCCCCTGCCTGCTGGGACAACCCACCGTTTCCAGCCATCAGCCCCGGGTTTTTTCCACCATTTTGGTTCGGTGCTCTTGGGGTCCCAAGGGATTAGACTGCCCGGGACCTATGAGACAAAGCCCCTCAGGGTTCTTGGTTCTGTTTATTATTATTATGGCTGTTGTTGTTTGTCTGTCCTGTTATATTTACTAGTAAAGGACTGTTATTCCTTTCCCCATAGCTCTGACTGAAAGGTTTTTTTTTTTTTTTTACTCTTCCAAATTATAATAACAAGGAGGGAAGGGATTGGAATTCCCCATTCCTAGAGAGGCCTTGCCTCTCCCTAGCAGATACCTGTCTTTTCAAACCAAGACACTGTAGCAAAGAGAACTTTATTAAATATTTTCTTTTATATACAGCTTTACTTCCAGAAAATTAGGCTTCCATACCACACACATGAGCCTATCAGAATAAAGATGTTTTGATGGTTATCATTTCTTCCTGGATAAACACACCATTGATTTAAGTAACTCCTGTTAGAAGCCAAGAGGGGTGGAAAATTAACAACTGAACACAGAAACTCTTGACCTTACCAGATGACAAGCAGGATTGTGATGGATCATGTATTTGGAATCAAGAGACAAAGTTGAATTCCCATTCATCATGGTTGTTTGTCACACTCCTCCTGCAGAATTTTCTGACCTATGCCATTTTTTGAGGCTCTCATACTGTTTCGGTAGCTTAATTCAATTTAAATGCCCTTTTCCCCTTGATTTCTCCTTTTACATTTCAAAATTATTTAATATGAAATGGTAGATCTGCAGAATTTTTGAACAAATTAAATTACTTTCTTTCGCTGGTTCTTTGTTCTGTGGGCTCCTTATTTCACCTGTTCTCCTCTCAGTGAGATCTCTGTACCCTGGAAAACACTCAGAAGCTCAGATGCCAGAAGGCTTGTTCTGCTCTTGTTCCTCTCTTGAAAAACCTAAAGATATCACCATCCAGCCTCCTCTTCTCCTTGTAGCCATTCCTTTCCTGTTAGCAGACAAGCCATTCAATTATTCTCTTTTTTTGCCTTCACTCCAGTTTCCTCCACAGAAGCCTCTGGATAGGTGTTTGTATAACTAACATTTCTGTGTAGTCTTGAGGGATATCTGAGTGTTTCTCAAGGCAGTGAAGGTGAGACTGTATAAGGTTTCTGAAAGGCACATATAGTTTAGCAAATATTGTCCTTTCAGAGGTATTCCTCTGTGGTTGCCAAAGTCTTCATGGATCCTGCTGACTGTGACCTCTGGAAGAAGACCGGAAGGTCAAGGCAGACACTTGAATCCTGGGCTTCTTCGTGAAGGTGCCTCTAAAAGCTTCATTATCTACGTACAAACAGAATACAACTCGGTGCAAATTCAGGAGAAATGCAATCATTCTTCAGTTTGATGTTTCTCACTCTGACACCTTAGACTTCCTAAGGAGGTTGAAGAACATTAAAAACCATCCCAGTCTAAAGAAACCCAATTTCCTTCATCCCTAGTCTATACACAGCACCTTTCCCTCAAGTTCCAGAATTTTCAAGCAGATTTCTGAAACATACATGCAGGAGATGACACATGCCTTACTATGAGGAGATTATCTGGAGATTGAGAGGGTTAGTAACTCCCCCTTGTGCTGTCCAGATCAAAGGGCACAGTCAGGCTCAAGCACCTCCTGTGCCAGTGCACCCTGAATTGGTGCTTCCTCACTGTTACAATTAAACAATTTTTCTTCCTGCCTCACACTTTTATGATAAGTGAGTGGTGAAAATCTTTAGCTTCCAATAAGAGGTTTGCCTTATCTGAGCAAAAAATTACCTAGAAGTCAGATTTGCTTGTATTAGTTTATATATCTAGGTGACATAGAGAGAAACAAAGATTAGATATATCTCAGATTAGCAAACTTACTTGGGCATAGTTTTGTAACATTTTTTTTTTTCTTTTCATACCATTTGCAATAACTTGGAAATAAAATTCTGAAACAGTTTTAACAGTGGTCTCAACAATCCTCAAGCTTCTTTTCTTTCTCTCACCTCAGAAGTTTGCCTCTTTAAAGGGAGAAAGGCTGGATTTCCTTTTAGTGTAGTCTCTATTCACGTACAAGAAAGTAGGAACAGCAAATCAAATCAACATTAATCCCTGTAAGCAGGCAGGTAGGGAAGGTATTTTGTGAGTTTACTTGGTAAGTCATTGACTTTCTTATGCATCTTGATATTTTCCTACCAAAAATTCTGTTGCAACTTGGTGTAGCAACAGGAAATATCATTCTTAATATTGCAGACATACTGCTACATAAATTGGAAGGAGTTACTATGGCTTAAGCATAAACCAAATAATTAAAAATCAGGGCCAGCCAAACTATGTAAAGAACTTGGGGCAATCTCCATCCTTGTTTTTATTTGGGAGAAAGGTGTTTAATATGCAGTCATAAGTTTTTATTTCTCCTCGAATTTCTTTTATTGCCTTTTACATTTGTTTGCCTACACAAGCAATTTGTATTTAAGCGTTTGTTAGTGATAAAGCCCAATGAACCAATGCATTTAATCAAGCTTAAAATTTAGATTTACAAATATTCTCTAACCTTTTCAGTTCTTCACCATTTGGAATTACATTTACAATTTTGTTGTGTCAGAGAGAATGGTCTTAGGAATCATGCAAAAAGTGGTAGGTGAAAAAGGCCTGAACCTTTCCCTTTACCTGTTGGAGAATTGACAAATATGTCCAGAAATTTCTGTATTCAGACTGACAGCATATGGCATTATAAAGCCAAAACCAAATATTTAATTCTTTATGCTTTGTAAACAAAAGAACTTCAATGTATTTTGCTTTATGCAGTGACCATAAACTACCAAAGGATGTAACTCTCCCGCTGAGTGTTGAAATGCAACCGAAAATTAAGTACTAAGTTAACCAGTGACTACATTAATGTAATGATTTATTGCCACCATGTAACCATGCATAACAATCATGGTCACAGTTTAGAGATACTGCAGTTTAGAGATACTGCATTGGCTATTTTGTTGCCTGGGTGGCTTTTGTCATGTACATCAGAAGTTTATGAGACCCTTGATGCAATAAAGAAAAGTCAGTTGAACCTCAGTCCAAGGAACTGAGATGGCAACTCCGTGGTGGGTCTGGTCTTGGATTTTTTTCCTAGCACTTAGATTTATCTTACATTTACAGTTCAACTACTCCAATCATCATTTCTTTCAATCAGCAGCGTACAGATCCCTGATATAAGGATCCCTTAATGATGATCCCCCAAAGAATGGTTTGCCACAAATTTAATCTAATTCCAACTCTTGTTAGATTTTTCAGATGCTTCATCTTTTCACAGAGTTTCCTACAGGTTAATCCATAATGCCTCCTTGAGGAATATACCCATTTTCATTTATGGCCTCGTATTGTCCAAAGGTTTTAGTCACAATTGAGGCCACCCGTGAAAAATGTTTGAAGATGTGTGAGCTTCTGTTGAGCTGCTATTTATGGTGCCAGATATTCTGGGTTTGATTTCCTAGAAATGACTTATTCAGCTCATTATGCTTCTGCAGTGTTGAGAACTAGAGTTATTCTTTTACCTGTGAGGTGCTTTTCTCAACTGATTGGTTGAGATACTCCAGTAACATCCCCACAAATGCATCATCAAGACATTAATTTGCTGTAGAAACTGAGCCCTGTGCTTCTGCAAGCTAGCTATCAAGGAAAGCTTGAAGAAGTAACAGCCCTGAGAGTGAGCTGGGCAAAACATCATGTACTTGAGCTAATTTTTTCAGCTAACCTGAACAATGACTGTCTAAATTTTTGTCATTATTGTCACAAGTCTAACTTCTTGGCACCAAATTATAGTGCTTAAGGTTCTTGCCATGGCATTCTCAAGATACCTAAGAGCAGTGTGAAAGCTGCCTTGAAATGGTCTTCAAGAGTTTGGGAATTTTGGTATTTTCTGTCTAGGTCAGTTGGTCGCAGGTGATTTTTCAACTAAGGTGATGTAATATCAAATGTATTGATGAGCTGACAGACAGTCAGATGCCATAAAGTCTATTTCTGCATCTTTTCAACCTTGGCAGAGTTGATTAACCTTACTCAGACATTTCCTCCAGTTTGTAGTGGAGATAGCATTGAAGATGCTTACAGATGACCCGCAAAAGTTGAGGATCTACTTCCTGCTGTATTGTGATTATTCTCCCCTTTGCTAGTGTTTTGACTTTAAGGCAGTATCTTTTTCTTCAAGTGTATCAGAAAGTTTATACTGGTCTACTTAGTGGAGTGACAAAGTCTGACTTTTAATGCTAGGTCCAAAGAATTACTTTTAATATCTACTTCCTCCTCTTACTTTACAATTTTAGTAAATTCCAACAAGAAAAATTTAGACATATTACCTTCTTGCATTAATATTTTCATTCTTCATATCCTGAAACTGTGGCTTTATCAGCTGTAGAGGAAACTGTTGATGCTCTGTATCTGAGACAGACTAAAAGCAGAGGATCTTTTTTAATTCAGGAGATGTTACCATAACCACTTACATATGGCCACTTCTTAAAAATAAAATCAATGAGGTTATAACTTTTCCTCCTCCCACACCTACACGTAAAACTATAAAATTAAAAACTCTGGTCTTTCTTTCCTTTTTTCCATTTTTCCCCTTTCTTTTTTCAAGTTAGTAACACACACTTCCAGTGATATTTATAAGACGTATGGTTCCTTGTCTTAGCTAACAATAGTACTGAAAGATTGCATTTTAAAATATAAATATTCTAAACTGGGAACTTGAGAGGTAAGTCCCCTTCCTAATTTTAGTTGAATTGAAGGACTTAGATATCAGGTTGCACAGTCACTTGTACACTCTATTTCTACTTCTACCTGAACTCAGAGAGATGTCTTTTTCCAGTTATGACTCTAAGCTAATACCTTACAAGGACAGCATGTCTGTAAGGTTTCACTGCTCAGGAGTATGTGCATTTTTTTAGATTTATGAGGCTTCAACTAACATCAGGGTCCCCTAGTGATAGAAAATACACAGTGGGAATCTTGGGTTTCAGGAATTTGTACTGAACAAACAAGGCAGACTGTCTCAAATCAGGCAATGTGCCAAGGTGGAGGGCAGCTCAAGGGCTTGCTGGAGCTCAGACAGGAATTGAGCTGAGCTGGGCAGAACAGAGCTTAGATTTTCACAGTGCTAAACCGCAAGTTTAACTGCAAAACTTCAAAGTACTCTTGTAAAATTTTGATTCTGCTGAAGCCAAACGCAAATCCTGATGTTGATTAGGCTTTAAACCTAGGCTTGAATACTAGACAAGATAAAATCTAATGGTGCATCTGAGACCTGATTGCTCTTTTAATAGTCATTAAAATAACTCTGTGTTGGCTCAGATAGTTTAGAGAGGCTAATGAAAACACAACATTGCAGATTCTTGAGACTTTTCAAATATCTTCTCATCTGGTCTTAAGTCCTCTGTTCTTTTTGCTAGTTATAATGCAGAGATACCAATGCTTCCAAGAGAGATATTAAATTTTCTGCTGTTAGAACAGAAAATTCAGATTTCATTTTCTTGTAAACTGAGGCCAAAGATAGAAACACAGAAGGAGCTCCATGAGCAATTTAAAAGTGAGCTGAGGACAGCAAAGATGTTGAATTAAATGTTCAAAGAAATACGCAGTTAGGTACCTCTGTGATGAGCAGCTGAAAAAGCTGAAAAAATCATGATCTGTTAAGAGTTTTAATACTAGGGTTGTTGAATTGTTCACAAAGTGTTCTAAATGGACAACTTAAAGACACAAACAAAGCCGCTTCTTAATACTGAGTTCCCGGCTTACAGTTCAAATTCAAAGATATCAGCATGTGTTTACTTCTGTCAAGTACATTTTGGTGTTTGTTTTTGTGGTGGAGTAAATCTGATGAAAATATTGATAAGCAACAGCTTACAGAGCATACACAGAGATAATGGAAATAGCCCATGGATATGGGACTCCTGGCTTTAATCCCTCTGTTCACAGGTATGCTGTTCTCCTTTAGATCTAGTATATCCATTCAGCCCTTATTACAGATCTCAGTTGCTCAGCAGGGTTGAGATGGAATCTGAAGAACTTCAACGTTTAATATTTCTCCATGATGGCCTGCGTGCAGTCTTCGGCTGCTGAAGGCCAGAATATGTCAGACTGTGGATGTCTCTATCACCCAGCAGAAGGTTATAGCTTGCCTTTTCTACCTTGATAAGTTCCTTATCTTTCTTATTGTACACTGGCTTACCTTCAAGAGAAATTTTTCCATCTGAAGTCAATGCTGCCTCAACAGCCTTATCAGGTACCTCACCTTTTGCTGTGTCTTTTGCCTCTCTGTCCGCCAGCATATTCCCTTCTTCCAATTCAGAGCTCATTTTTTGGTGTGTCTTTATGTGCATTATGGCTACTTTCTCAGGTAGTTGTATGGCATCTAATAGCCTCAGTATCTCTTGTGCATGTTTAATACTCTTGCCTTGTGAATTCAGCAGTCCTCTTTCCTTCCAGATGGCTCTGTGAGCATGAACTACTTTGAATGCATACCTTGAGTCCGTGTAGATGTTGATCTCTTTTCCTTTTGCCAGCTCTAGGGCTCAGATTAAGGCAATTATTTCAGCCTTCTGTGCAGATGTATTAGTCGGTAATGGTCCAGACTCTGTTTCCTCTTTGCTTGTGTTAACTGCATACCCAGCGTGCCTTCTTCCACTGACGACATAACTGCTTCCATCAGTAAACCAGGTCTCAGCACCCTCAAACAGGGTGTCCTTCAGATCTGGGCGGCTTGAGTAGGTGGCTCCAATGGTCTCCAGGCAATCATGGATCACCGGTTCTCCCGTACTCCCGCTGAGGAAGGAAGCTGGGTTCACAATGTTAGTTACCACAATTTCAACAACATCTTGTTCTACCAGTATGGCTTGGTACTTCAGAAATCTATGTGGGGAGAGCTAATGTCCCCCTTTTGCCTCAAGGACTGCAGACATTGTGTGAGATGCTAGCACAGTCATCTTCTGGCCTAGGGTGAATTTGCATGCTTCTTGGATGTTTATTGCTACTGCTGCAACTGCTCTGAGGCACCCTGGCCATCCTTTAGCTGCTGTGTCCAGTTGTTTGGAAAGATAGGCCACTGCCCTCCAGTACGGGCCTAAGTTCTGTGCTAATATTCCCAAGGCAATCCCCTGCTTCTCATGAGAAAACAGCAAAAATGGCTTACTCACGTTTGGAAGTCCCAGGGCTGGAGCTGACATAAAGGCTTTCTTTAGTTGGTTGAAGGCTCGGGTTGCATCTTTTGTCCACTGAAGATCTCTGTTACCTTCCGTGATCAAGGCATACAGAGGTTTAACAAGCAACCTATAGTTATAAATCCACAGTCTGCACCACCTTGTCACACCTAAAAAGGTTCTTAGCTCTTTCACTGTCTGAGGTTTTGGGGTCTGGCATATTGCTACCTTGCGATTCTGCCCCAGAGTCCTTTGTCCAGCACTTACTTTGTAACCCAGGTAAATAACTGTTTGCCTCACCATTTGGGCTTTCTTCTGGGATACTCGATACCCTTGCAGGCCTAGAAAGTTTAGGAGGCTTACCGTCCAGTCCACGCATGTCTCTTGGGTCCGGGTGGCTATTAAGAGATCATCCACATACTGGAGTAACTGTCCTTCTCCTGGTGGAGGTTCCCAGGATTTAGAGTCCTGGGATCTAGAACAGTAAACCAAGTTAGCTCAGGTGTTAAATGGGTTAACAAGGTGTAGGGATGGGCAACCACTGGATACAAGTCTTCAGTTACCTTGTTAACAGCCCTTAAATCTTGTACTAATCTGTATGAACCATCAGGTTTCTTTACAGGCAGAATAGGGGTATTAAAATCAGATTGACACTCTCTCAGTAGTCCTAAAATTTTCCTTTTCATTTGCCACTTCAATTTCTTTGGTTATTAGCATTAAGCTTAACAGTTCTACATATTGTTGATCCTTTACCTCCAAATTTATTTCCCCATTTTTGAATATTATTCTTGCTTCCAGCTGCTCTAGCAAATCTCTGCCCAAAAGTGCAGATGGAGCATTTGGCAGGTATAAAAATCTGTGGATGCCCCACTGTTTTCCCAATTTATACTTCAATGGTTTGCAAAAATAAGCTCTTTCAGATTGGCCAGTTGCCCCTTTTACCATAACATAGTCATTGGTTACAGGTATTAGGGCTTTATTTAACACTGAAAATGTTGCCCCTGTGTCTATCAAAAATTTCACTTCTCTTTCTTTGTTCCGCAGTTTAACTATAACCAGAGGGTCCCCTAGGGTAGGGCCCTCCGGTCCCCTTCAGTCCTCCTTTACACAAGCAGCTACTTTTTCCTTTTTCTGATCCCCTTTTCTATGTTCATTACCCTTTCTTAATTCTGGGCACTGGTTTTTCCAGTGACCATATTTGTTACAAAATGCACATTGATCTTTTCCTAGTCGGGGTGGTCCTTGTTTTGGTGGACCTTGCCCATGTTTTCCTTTTTCTCCTTCTTTTACTACTGCTGCTAGTTTCTTCATCCCTTATTTATACCCTTCTTCCCGGTTACTAAAAACTCTCCAGGCCTCATCTAATAAAGTTTCTAAATTCTGGCTGTTTGGACCCTGGATCTTCTGGATTATCTACCTGATATCTCCTGTGGATTGTCCTAAAAATAAATTTATTAATTGCTGCGTTCCTTCATCAGATCCAGGATCCAGGGTGGTGTGTCAGCGCATTGCGTCTCGCAGGTGATCTAGAAATTCAGAAGGTGTTTGAGAGGCGCCCTGTTTGATAGCATATAATGCTGACCAGTTTATGATTTTGGGGATTGCCCTTTCTAGCCCTTTTGCTATCAGTTCTTGGTATCTCTTTAACCATCCTAACCTCTCATCATCATTAGGATCCCAACCTGGCTCTTGAAGGGGAAATACATCTTTAATATCTTCCTGTGTTGTCCTACAATCATCCCCAGTCAGAACCCCAGCCGCTTTCAAAACTAATTGCTTCTCAGTTTCTGTTAAGGCATCAAGTAGCAGTTGCAGATCTGTCCAATCAGTTGAATGCTGCTTAATCATATCTCAGCACCAAAAATTTCTCGGCTATTTCTGCTAGCTCTGGGCATAAGTTCTGGGCTCTTGGCTTTCTGCGCACAATCAAAGCCTTTTCTTAGAGAGGCCCAACTCCAAACACCAACCGTTTTAGGCTCGCAAAGAAAATAGCCAGGGGTCCCTCACGACCCCAAACACACTCCACCAGAAGTTTCAACAAGGTCTCGCCTAAAAATCCTACGAATTTCGGCCGGGACACCACACACAAATCCCTCTGTGAGAAGGAGGTGTGGGGGGGTAACCCTGATCCCACGCTGCCTCTCCACTCCTCTGTGGCTAGGGAGTACACCACTAGGACTCTAAAATATTACCACACACTCTAGCAACTGCAAGACTCACAAACAAGCAAAAAACTTTTTTTTTTTTTTTTTTTTTTTTTTTTTTTTTTTTTTTTTTCCCTTTAACTAAAACACTCACTTGCCAAAAGAACTTCTTAGGGTTTTACAGGGAGTTTAGAGATGCGGCCCGAGGCTGCAGAGCCTGGATTCCCCCGCAGTTACCAGGGAAACAAATCACCCCCTCCCAATTCCTGGGGCTGGCTCAGGTTTCAAACCGCCTTACGCCGATTGCTCCTTTTATCTCAAAAAATATACAATTTAAACTTACACAAATGCTTTATTTCACCTAACAAAACGTCAGCAAAATCTTGTTGCCAAAAGCACACGCTGTTCAAGCTCACATCCAGTCTAATTCCCCTCCAGCACACAATCTGGATGCAATACAAACACTTTAAATCCTTCCGCTCTTGCAAACAGAAGAATCCCTCCGCTGCTCAGGCGGGGAATTCAAAAGACTTTTACAACTTCAAGCTTGCAAAACTCCTAAAAAGTCAGGTTACTAACACACTCCAAAATCACACAAATCAAAACGCTTACACAAACTCCCACAGACCACGATACATACGGTGCACCAATAATTCTTCCACACCTGAAGACACAAACACACAAAACCACGAGACCACAGAACACGGATCCGTTCACACCACACACACTCCGTGCACTCGGGGCCGCAATCGGGATTTTCCGCGACCCACAACGGGACCCTTCGCGTCCCAGAACGGGCTCGCCACGCGGATTATGGATTGTCAAGGTACCTTTAAACCACAAACTGTAACCGGAGCCACCACTGCTCCTAATACACAACAACAACACCGGTTATTTTACTGCTGCCGCTGCCCCATCACGGGACACGGATTACCAAGTCATCTTTAAACTGCAATATGACACGGCAAAAAAATCGGTTACCACTGTCCCCACTACGGGACACGGACTACCAAGTCATCTTTAAACTGCAAGATGACACAAAAAAAAAAACCCAGCTGCCGCTGTCCCTACTACGGGACTACCAAACCACTGACACCAGGCTCCACAGAGCTGTCACAACTTTTACAAACAAACCCAAGAGGCGTATGTTGTGCACGAGACGTCTCACAGTGTCTTACAAACCGCCTATACCAAGGTACCTCTTTTCAAATATAAACATACCTTTTGTCCGTAGTTCCAGCAGGTTCTGGTCTTTCCCCCGGTAGTCAGCGGGACCGCAGGAGTCCTCTTCCCAGAAAATTCCGGGTGGGCGCCCAGAGGGGTCCTGGACCCCGCTGGCCCCACGGTCAGAGAGAGCAGTCTCCTGGCTGGCTCGCCAAAATGATTTATTAAAGAAATATGGGTATTGATCTAGTATCGATACCCAACTGTGACGGACAAAAACTCTCAAACAGTTTAAAGTTAGAAAGTGTATGTTTATTATGGCCGAGCAGCACGGCGAGATATTTCCCTATTTCGCACTGAGAAATTCACAGGTAATTACAAAGCCTTTTATTTACAAAAGTGTTGAATAACCAAAATACAAATGCATATGCATACCCCTGTCACCTCCCATTCCTCGCTTTGTATGCTAATTGGCAAAAAGGCTATTAAGCATGCGTACTTTGTTTCTTAAAATGAGTCGGGGGTCTATTTTGGGGAGGGGTCACCCAAAGTGAGGAAGTAAGATGAGTCTTCCTCGTCCTGACCTTTCTACCTTTTCAATGCATTCGTGACAAATGAATCCTTGGTAGAACTTACAGTTTCCTGTGTTCAGTGGGTCCTTTAAGCAGGAAATCTGCAGCTATTTTATGTCCTATTTACCACATTTTGTTTTTCATTACAAGCACAGCTACATAAACATAAACCTGACAAGCAATGTGTTACTAAATCCGGGATATCTTATCTAAGATCCGGCTTCTGTTAACTGTGAACAAAGCTTGCCTATCTACTTCAGCTAATTCAGCAACTTATTATCTTAACTTTCCTAAAAATCCCTAATTCTTCAAATTTAATATCTCAAGTGGGGGTAGCCCCTGTCCTGACTAATATGTATTCACAGAAGCTGTAACTGAGCCACAGAACTAGGAGAAAAATAGTGCATGAAGGAGTTAGAAAAATAATGTATTAGGAATTCACTGCAAAACGCCTATACTTTGTTTGCTTTTACACCAGTTAGAATGAAAAATGTGCTGTGAATTGAATGAGATAGAACTCAAAATGGAATCCTTACTTCCTCCAACCTGGCAGGAATTTTCAGTCTCATTGACCCAAGTCCAAGGCTCTATATGTAGTTTCTTCCTCAATCAGAATGTAAAAATTATTAAAGTAAGCACTGAAAAGAAATACCTTTGCAAAAAGATGTAAACTTTGATTTAGTATAGTCTTCATGGGTTAGTGGCTGTAACAAAAGCCAGCTATTCCTATTTTATCATTTCTGACTTTATTTGGCTGCTTGAGGATAAGAGAACATAGGGATGGCTGAAAAGCTATATTTCCTCTAAGCTGGCAGCTGTGACAGATGATGATCTAATTTCTATTGACTCTACTCGTGATGGTCAAACCCATTATTCAAAGAACAGCAAACATGCCTCTGTATGCCCCAGAGCCAACATGATTGAAGTGGGAGGCTCCAAAGGGAAGTTATGCAGTAGGTACTCTTAAACTGTTTAAGAGTGGTTAAATGGTTTCTTAACCATATAAACTGTTCAGTTTTTAGCCATAGAAACTACAGAATAAGTGGTGATCCACTTCACAATTAAGATGAGTGTGCAAACAAAAGTAAGGGCATCAAAATTGCATGTTGTTCTGTGTCATGGGCTATGCATTGTGGATAAAATTTCATATAATTACTAGTGGCACAAGAGTTAAAGCTTTAACAGCGTATTCCTTGTTTTTCTAAGTTTGTGCAAGCTCCCCTTTTCAGTGGGAGGTTTATTCAGTCTGTCAGACCCATAAGCAGCTGTTCTGTCTTTCCCAATGACTACTTGAGTTATTCCTTCCTAAAAAGGGGTGAATCACAGCCGAAAGTTGCTCTCAATTAGGTCCTTTTATTTTTCTTTTTTTCCTCCTTTCTTTTTTCTTTTTAAAGTAACTTTACAAAAGAAGCAAGTTATAAATAAATATAGTAAGTATCATGTGTACTGGGTATTACTAAGTAGTGCATTCATTTATGGCTGATCAATAGCTATTCTTCAATGAATATGACAGTAAACAGATTAGCATAACAAATATCTGCAAAATAAATATTGATCCACTACCATCTTCTGAAAAATAGTTATGATTGTGTTTGCATGTAGAAAGAATTATCAATATTTAATCCAGAAGCCCTTTAAGTTCTTGTGAACAGTAATCAATAATTCTTTATTTCTGCTTGTCATGCAGATTCGCTGTGTTGACATTTTCCTCTTGTTTTTGATTTAAAGAATAGTCAGTGCTGTCAACTTTTGGTATCCACTGGAGATCATTACCTATATATCTTCACAGAGCTCTCTATATACCTTAAAAATTAATTATTCAATGAATTTACCTCAGTGCCCAGCTGAAGTCAAAACTAAACTGAATTGTCACTTTACATACTGTCACTGAGACACACAAAGCAGCCACACGCAGACAAGAGGTTTTGCAGAGCAGAGGTTTCTCCATCCAGCTCAAAAGCTGAAATCCAGGCGGAGAGAGAGCCTCTTTGTTTTATTTCTTACTTTTTATACATTTGTGGGTCTAGCAGAAGATAGGCTTCTGGGGTTTTTCACCCCTCAGCCAAGTGGCTAAACCAACTGTCAGTTGCAATTGTTTTCAGGTTAGAAATATGCAAACAAAGGACAGAGAATGAAAAACAAAGGATTTGTTTATGTTACATCTGTGGGAAAAAGGTAGAACTGCTCTTAATATTGTACAGTGATTAAAAAGATCTGACTCCCTTTATGAAAATCAAAAAGGCTATAAAAAACTCAGAAAAACCAGGGTAACAACATACCCGTAGAAAATGTATTCCTATGGATTTGTGTAATCTGCATTAATGAAATTCAAGAAGAAAGGGAGTACTGTGAAGGATACTGATCAAGATAGTTTAATTGTTGCCAGAAGCAGGAATAGAAAGCTAATGTCCTCAGTTCTTGCCAAGGTGACTTAATTGACATGCTATAAAAGATTTATTGGATGCTTGAGATTTCTTTTTGTTATTTTCCATAAAACATAACCCTGTTAAGGAACACATAAAAGATTTGTGTTTGGTGGCTGTCATGACAATTTTGCAAGTCAGTAATGTCTTCTCTATGCCTTGAACTTTGTCATGACATAACACTGGATATGAGGAATACTGCTGCAAATTTTCTTGATACAGGAGTAAATAATAATCTGTCTCATGAAAGAGTTATGCATTAAAAATGTCAGAAAAGTGGGTTTTTTCCATACAGAGGTATGCTGTTGTTTAGGGTTGGTGTTTGTTTGGGTTGTTTGTTTGTTTGTTTGTTTTTTCTGGAGGGAGGGATGGGAGTGGGTTGGGAATTAAATGATGATGAAAGATTTACTGAGGCATGAACTTTTGAGGGGGATTGTCAATCAAAGTAAGAGGCTATGTTTTATATGTTCACATGTAAAATGACCCTGAGAAATGTAACTTATTACAAATCTTATTACAGACTGCTAACATAGCATGCAATTTGTCATAACAGTATGGGCAAGGGGAATAAATGTAGATGTCTTAAACATTGGTTTAATTAGCTGATGCTCCTGTTTTCTTCAGAAGTACATATTGCATTTAATTTATTACATTTTTAATGAAATTTTTAATGTAATTGACCTAAGGGCTTAATAAGTAGCTAAATACTTGTAAATAAGTGACACCAAATACAGGCACAGAACTGAAGTGAAGTCAGTTTGTGAGGCCACAAGAGATATCTGTGTAGCATAGATGATCATAGTGAGAGAAAAGAAGACTGTAAAGGACTAGAAAAGTTCATTTACTCTAGATAGGTATTTGTTTAATTTGTTCCTTTAAAAGCCTTAGTTTTTTAGTTAGAAGTCCTGTCCTTTTAATATCATCATTGTACTTTCCTATCTTAAACTTTAAACTTGAAGAGGAGCTAGGAAAGTCTCATAAGAAAAAATATTGGTCCTTTGTGTAAAAGAGTAGGCATTCTTAATTTTCTTTTTGCTTGAACAGATCTCAGTGACACTTCGTTAGAAAATTTGAGACCCATAAAAGAATTTATTCTTTCTCTCTACACATGTGCTTACTGGAGTATATGGACTTACTGGAATGATTCTGAATTAGAGGTTGCCAGACAATGCAGATCACTGCTGACTGCCTTTCCTTCAATCCATATGTGTTTCCTCCTGAAATAAGTTGAAGCAGACATGAATAATAGCAATAATTGATCCAGTGAAGCTCTCTTAAATGGTCAGGATTTTCTTCATACTATATTCTTAACTGAGAATCTCCTAGAAGCAGCAGGTCTTTGACAAATTGTGTGTACAATGGAAAAGACTTCTTAAAAGCAGCAATGATACTAGCTTTTCTCTTCATTTATACATGCAGTGGGACTCTGGAAATAAAATAGGCCCTTGGGTAGCTTAGCTCTGTAGCCTTTTCCCCACCCAGTGGACAGAATTAGGTCAATTTATTCTATTAAAATGGTGGTGCAGATCCTAAATGTAAATATCATACAAAAGAGACAAATTTTCACAAGTAATTTTGTTGCCAGAATGCATTTAGTTTAATTTCTAAACCCTGAAGCTGCCTTCAGGAAAATGGATGTTGTGACAAATGACCTGCAGGAAAATTCATTGATTGATGACACCCAGTACATGCTTGGGACATCTTCCCAAGCCTCATGCTGAAGAGCTTTGCTTGTTTCACAAGTGTACCATTTCAGACTGATTGGATGCCCAAAGAGAGCACACGTTGTTGTGCTTTCAGGTTTGACTTTGATTGATTGAAGAAGTCAGGAAGAAACTATCAGATGCAGCAGGTATCAGCAAAGCAACCGCAGCTTCCAGAATCCAAACTGCTGTTAAGTCAGGTGACTTGGAGGATGGGGGCAGGGAGGCAGAAGGATTGTGTAAGGACAGGGAAATTAAATGGTAGGGATTTTTAGCTGTGTTTTCCCGTCTTGGAGAACCTAGTACATTACCTTTTATCTGGACACAAGAAGTAGTGTTGTGGGGTTTTTTTTTCACATAGTAGCTACTGAAAAGGCTGTGGAATAACAATATATGAAAGCAAACAGAAATAGTTAAACCTATTAGCCAGGGCTGATATTTCCACAGGTGGAAAAACAACTCTTTCTCAGCAGTTGTTTCTTCAAAAAGCCTACATTATTATTATTTTCATGGATTAGAAAAACGTCAACAGTTTTGTTATTGAATCATTATCTCTGTAATCACTCCAAATAGATACTATTTTGTAATGTGAAGCTTTGAACGCAGTTAACATATCCAAACAAAACTTTGCTTTTTCCTGAATCTTATAGCTGCTGCTGAAATTTACAAAACTTTTTGGAGCTCAGTAGGGTGACTTGCACTATGATATACTCAAGTGATGTGAAAAAATGATCAGATATTTGGGTTTATACGAAAGACCACTACATCCTGAGAAACTTTTTCTTAAATATTATTTGTTATAACATGAAGAAGGATGGTTCTCTGTTGCATATAGGTAAAGCCTTATAAAATAAGGACCTTGTAAAGTCATGGCTCAGGCCTGCTACTTAGGCTCAGTAGAAAGGAACTATGGGAGAGTGACTCAGCTGGAATATAGGTAGAGAGATGTGAGAGACATGAGAGATGTGCTGCATGACTGCCGCATGTCCACGTGGTGTATGGTGGTTGGTTGACTTGGGCTTGTTGTGCCTTAGAACTATGTAAACTGAAAACCAGCTAGCTGCTTAAAAGGGCCTGGTTTTTGCAATAAAACTGCTCTCCTTTGCACCTGTCTGGGGACTCTGTGTCACTCCGCTTTGTACAATTTAACTTGGGCACTCCACTACATGGAGGCATACAAACTAATGCATATAGAATAGACTGCAGAGAGGTGCAGAAAAACTAGCATCTGTCAGGGTGTAGGAACATCCTTCCAGTGTTCCCCTGGCTGCACCTTCACACCAGTGAAGTACAGCAACTGGACCATGTTTGTCAACTGCTGGTCAGATATTTGAGTAGACTCATTGGATGATCAGTGTTTAGAATAAGTAGGTCAGAAGAGTTGCCAAAGTGTAACTTGGACAGAATTTTTCCAGTGCACACATACAGATTTGATCTGATGTAGGGAAAAAATTCCTGCCTGTAGTTCATATGCCAGAGGAGCCTCCTTATTGCTATTCCAGAAATAACACTGCTGCAAACAGCTGTTTAGATACAGCAGTCCTATTTTCACCTTTTGAATTGTCTCAGAAATCCAGAAAATCCAATAAATTTTGTTGCAAAACTCCTTTTCATATGTTCATTCCAGGGACATATTTCTGTAGTCATTGTACTGAGTCTAGCTGGGATTAAGTTAATTTTTTGCATGGCCATCCTCAGTGTTGTGCTTGGCACTGGTAGCAAGAAGGGTATGGATAATGCACCAGAGTGGTTGTTCTTTAGTGAGACCCAATTGACCGTTGATGGCAAAAGTGACAGAGCCTGCTCTCTGTCTGGGAGGAAATCATGGCTTTATTCTGGGGTCCTGCCCCTGCTGGCCTGAGCTCAGTACAGAACCTCTGTTCCCGTCCCCATCCGGTGCCAGAGAGATCAAGCCCCTGCCTGTCCTAGGCCTTTTTCCCCGGGGGGACGGGCCTGGAGGCAGGGACAAGCCTCTTGATACAGTTTCCAAGGGGAACAGGGGATACATTAGAAAAACATTACGAACCCAATAAAAAAAAGAAACACAATATAAACCAAATTAACACACTGTAACATCTCCTTGTGTCTTATTAAATTGAGAAGGAGGAAGGCTCAGTCCGTGGGAGAGGTTCAGAGTTGGGACCTTGAGTACCTCTAAAGTTGGAGAAGTAAAAAATTGACATCTAGTGCAGATAAATTGTTCAGAAAAATACTGTTAAGGGAAAATGATATAGAAGGAGAAGGTTCGGCGCTTTCTCCTCCTCCAGGCAGCACTGGCCACTTGTGGGCCCTCTGCAGATGGCTTTGCAGTTTTGGGGATGAAAAGTTTCACCCACTTGGCTGGCACCCACTTGGGACCTGAGGGAGTGGACACGCAGGCGTACTCACAACCCCAGGTGATCAGATCATGAGGACCCTCTGTTTCCCTGGTTGCTGGATCCTTTACCATTACCAGTGGCTTTGCTTTCAGCTGCAGTTGGCGGTTCTCTCTGAAATGGCGCACAATTGGTGGGTTAAGATTTTCAAATGTGCAGTTTAAAAAGTTCAGAGTGAACAAGGCTTTGTACAATGGGATCTGGGGTGTTTCTAATTTTAGAGACTGATGTTGTTGGCTGAAGACCCTTTTGAGATTTTGGTGGGTCCTTTCCATGATGGCCTGACCTGTCGGGGAGTAGGGGATGCCTGTTTTGTGCTCTGCTCCCCATTGCTGCAGGAAGCTTCTGAACTCCTTGGATGTGTACGTGAGTCCATTATCAGTTTTTACTGATTTGGGGATGCCCAGGAAGGAGAAAGCCTGTATTAGGTGTTTCATGGCATCACTAGACTTCTCCCTTGAGTGGGCAGAGGCATAGACAGCTCCAGAAAAGGTGTCCACAGATACAGGGATATACCTTTGCCTACCAAAGGACATGATGTGTGTCACGTCTGTCTGCCATACCTCACAGCTCTTCAATCCCCTGGGGTTTGCTCCTGCACTCAGGGCTGGGAGTGCGTGTTGCTGGCACGAGGGACACATTGACACAGTTGCCTGAGCCTGTTCCCGAGTTAGGTGGAACTGGCGGATGAGGCCTGGTGCATTCTGGTGAAAAAGCTGATGGCTGATTTTGGCTTGTCCAAAGAGGTTTGGGAGTGGTGCCATCTCCACAGGCGCAGCAAGAGCATCAGCCCTTCTCTTGCCCTCGGCTATGAATCCTGGCAAATCAGTGTGTGATCTGATGTGCATCACATAAAATTGTTGCTATTGGTGGGAGATCAGATTTACTAGTTTTGAAAGCAAGTTGAAAAGTGCAGAAATGGAGACCTCACTCAGTACAGTTTGTTCAGCTCTGGATACTACACCTGCTACATAGGCCAAATCTGTGACCAAATTGAATGGTTCAGGAAACTTTTCAAAAGCAGCTCTAACAACTGCAGCCAGCTCAGCTACCTGAGGTCATCCTTCCACCTTGACAATATCTTTTTCCCACTGCTGAGTTGGAGGATTTTTCCATGTTATTACTGATTTATGAGATGTTCCAGATGCATCTGTAAAAATGGTTAAAGCCTTTAAAGGCCTTCTGCTCTGAACAATTTTTAATGACAATTTGAACTGAATTTGTTCTCTAAATAATTTGTGAGCAGGCCGATGAATTGAAATTTGACCTGTGTAGCTATCCAGAGCAAACTGCAAAGCTTCATTTTCATGAATCAGGTGCTCCAACATTGCTTTTGTGATTTGGCCGGAGTTTATCCCAATTGGGATGTGAATACACTCAAAATCACATTCTGCCAAATCCCTGATCCGGGTCCTGACTTTCCGAATCAATTCTGCTACCAGTTCCTGTGGCCTGGTCATTCTTTTGGACCAGTGGTGACTGAGGAAAACCCACTCTGTGACTGAGAGGGGATCCTTACAGTCTTTGTCCTTTTTTGATTTTTCCACTCTTTCCCACTGAAAAATCATCCCATGTAAGTGTGGCAATTTGCCTAAAATGATGAATTTGAATGGCAAGTCTGATTTGCACCTGTTGGCCTGTCTGGTGCCCATACAGGCCATACACCTTTTCTGGGGCTGCTCTTGCCTCTTGGGTGAGGGTCATCAGAGAATTTAGCTCCTCTCTCCCTTTTAAAAGATTAAAGAGGGGGTCTAGGTCCTCAGTGGTCAGACCTAGCCAAGGTCTTACCCAATTTAAGGACCCACACAACTGCTGGACATCTGCTAAGGTCTTGATGTTATTTTTGACAACCAATTTTTGTGGCACAATGGTCCGCTAACCAATCTTCAGACCCAGGTAATTCCAAGGCGGCATCCTTTGAATCTTTTCCTCCTGAAGCTTGAACCCTGCAGCAACCAAAGAATCGATTGTCAGTCAAGTGTGTGGGGCAGTAAATCATCGTTGGGGGCACCCATGAGCACATCATCCATGTAGTGCAGGATGATGGCTTCTCCTACAGCTGCACGCACTGGGAACAGCAGGGAAGAGAGGTACCACTGACAAATAGATGGCGAGTTTTTCATCCCTTGGGGAAGGAATTTCCAGTGGTATCTTTTCCTCGGGGCTTCTCGGTTGAGGGTAGGGACCAAGAAGGCGAAACGAGCGACATCATCAAGGTGCAGAGGGATCTGGAAAAAACAATCTTTGATATCAATAATTGCCAAATTCCAATTTTGGGGGACCATCACTGGGGATGGCATCCCTGTTTGGAGAGAACCCATGTCCTCAATGACATTATTAATTTGACAGAGATCGTGGAAGAGCTCCCACTTGCCCTTGTTTGCCTTTTTTATAACAAAAGACTGGGGAATTCCACGGAGACATGGTTTCTACAATGTGGCCTTTAGCTAGCTGTTCATCCACTAGTTCCTGACACACCTTCAGTTTTTCTTTACCGAGCAGCCACTGCTCTACCCAGACTGGTGAATCAGTTTTCCAGTTGAATTTCTGAGTAGGGCACTCTTCAGTGGTTGCAGCCTGAAAAACCAAGGGGGCAGCTGGAATGCCAATCATGACCCCCCACTGGGCCATCAGGTCTCTCCCCAACAAGGGCTCTGAATAATCTAAAACAAATGGACGCAGGGTAGCTAATTGTCCGTTTGGCCCCTTAATTTGCACAACACCTTTTGATTGTTTTGCTCATTTCATCCCCCCTATACCTCCTACGTGCCCAGCCACATTTTGCAGTTCCCAGTGTGAGGGCCACATCCTTTCTGGTACAATCGTTATATCCGTGCCTGTGTCCAAAACCGCTTTGAGGTTTACTACTTCCCCACTATGACAGACCTCACACCTTATTATGAGTTTGTCCCTCCCAATAACCTGTGTGGGGCAAACCTCAAGGTGTTTGTTCCTTGTGTGTTTCTTTCAGGGAACGGGTCAGGTGCTGGAATTGCCTGAGCTATTATCTGCCCCTAAGGCAGAAACAAAGGTGGGCGGACACAGCGCAGCCAGAGAACTAGTTGTTTAGGGTTTGATGAGGCAAGACCCAGAAGGATCTCGATCTCTCTCAGTGTGCACTTGGTGTCCCCAAGGATGACATACTTACTGCCAACATGTTGCCAGGAGCCTAGCACTTGTAGATCCAATGAACCTAAATGCCAGTCTGTGTCCCTTAAGTGCAAGGACTCTGTCAGTTGCAACCTAAAAGGCTTTTGGAGACATTCTGTGGTTAGACAGGGTCTGCTTATGTCATGATCTGAAAGGGTCATATCTAGTGACTTCTGCTGAAAGGCAAAACTGGTTGTAGCAGGATTAGTTAATTGAACATTTGCATTTTCTAGTTTTTCATCCCGCCTCTTTGGACTTGCCCCATTTATGTCAGCATGCTGGGCAAGCCGGCGCTCACATTTTAGTTTTCTGAAAAATTCCCTTCGGATCCTTGAGACTCCGTGCCCCCATTGTCCCAAAAGTCCAGAACTGCTTCTTTAAAGAGCATTGAGATGCCCAATGTCCAGCCTGATTGCACAGGAGACAGGTCATTCTTCTCTTGGGCAGCAGCCGTGGCACAGGCAGAGGGGGCATGGCATCCGCTGCGGCAGTTCTTTGCAGTGAAATGAACACATCTCTGGAACTGTGGTTTAGGTGAGCTGTCATGAAGGGAACCTTCTTGGTACATGTGTGGAGCATGTCTTCTAAGGTTGGAGCCCGTTCCATGGGCAGGCTGAGGATGGTTGCCTTGCAATGTTCGTTTGCATTGATCAGTGCCATCTCCTCCAGGACCTGTTCTTGGGCTCCTTCATTCTTAACCTGTAACTTGATAGCTCGGGTTAATCGCTCCACAAATGCTACAAAAGGTTCTGATGGAAGCTGCTTTATTTTACCGTAAGATTGGAAAGGCCTGTCGGGCTGGATTGAAAAGAATGCTTTGGAAGCAGCATTTTTAATGTGCTCCAAAACAGCTAAAGGAATTCCCTGAGCCTGTTTGAGGGTTGAGAGCCATTCACCATCACGACATAGATGTTCTAATTGAATTGGCAAATTATTATTATCAACAGGCGTTTCGGGATTTTGCCAAAGCTCCGGAAGTAAATCTCTTAACACTTTTTTTCCATGTGGAGTCCCAAAGCCTAAACTGTGTGGATGAAAGGAGGGAAGAAAAAAGCTGCTGGAGGTCAAAGGGAACAATAGGATTCCCTGCTAAATTTGCTTTTAAAAGGCTGTGAAATTATTCACTTTGCATCCAAATTTCGCCAGAGCTTTGCATAAATCCTGAATCACTTGTTGGGGGAAGGGCTCCCCATTACTGTTGACAGCACCCCCCTTTTTTGACCGTCGGTATGTGACAGGGGTGGCAGAAAAGCTGGGATCACTTCCTGTTTCCGGGTTCCCAGCTCCTCCCCCCATTCTGGGGCGCGAGAACTGGGACTGTGGGTGGGGAAACCGTGGGAAGCAGGGGCAGGGAGGGGCTGGAGGCTGGAGTCACACTGGACGGAGTCGGAGGGCAGAGGTTTGAGGGTAGGGGGCGGAGTCAGAGGAGAGGGCAGTGCCAGGGGCGGTACTGAAGGGAGGGAGGGGTCTGGGGAGAGAAAGGGATTGTGGGAAAGAGGGACAAACAAAGAGAGAGGCTCATCATTACACGAGAGCACGTGGCTTCGGCCATTTTGGGAAACAAAGGAGTCCCCTCCATCTTGTGACCCCCCCTTCCGAATTAAGACTAGTTTGGGATTCACTAAGATGGGGGGGGTTGTGCACTTGGGCTGCCTGCAAAAGTAAACCAAACCCAGGGTTTACAAACTGGGGAAGAAGGGAGTTTTGGGGAAAGTTTAGGGGTTTCTTGAGGAATATTTGATTTGGGGGAAGGGATAGGGAGAAACAGAGGAAAATCCACAAAGAACTGGCTTTTTTTTCTTTTCATTTTGTTTTTGCATTGCAAATGAAATCTGCAGGCTCCAAAGAGCAAAATTTGCTTTTTCCTTATCATTAGGAGAGCTTGACTGAGACAATTTTTTTGCAACAGCTTCCCAAAATTCTGGGGAGCTTATTTGCTCTAATGATACATGTGGAAACTGAGAAAACAAATACCGAATTGATTTTTTCAACTGTTTCTTTGAACAATGGGTCCTCCCATCATCCAAGGCACTTAAAATTTGATAATAGACTTTTTTTTGAGACACAGACAGCCTAGCACCCATTTTTGGCTCAGATTTTAAGTTTCTGTGTCCTCTTTAACTGTGACTGAGAAACTGAAATGAAAAAAAAAACCTTACTGGAGAGAAAAAAAAAAAGCCTAAGGGTAACAGTTACCTTCCTCCTGCCTCCCCCCCCACCGTAGCTGAAACAAAATGTGCTTTTAAAGCACCCTGAAGGTTTACTCTGAAAGCAAAAACCTTCCCTGAAAGGAAAAAACACTTTTCCCTGAGGAACAATGCTTCTAAATAAGATTTTTCCTTAGATATCTCAAAGTGGTACTCACCAAAAATCCACTGTTCAGACAAATCTTTCCTTTCTTTCCCAATCACTCCTTTTGCCTGAGACATACCCTTTTGGTGCAAAAAGAGCTTCCAGTCTCAGTTCCCAGGGTCAGTATTCCACAAACATGTGGTCACCTCCTCTGGGAGCAGCCTGCAGTTCGGGGGGATTCCTCGCAGCACTCCAATGGGGTTTTTAAGTCCAAAGGAGAATACTACAGCCCTGGCCTGTGGAATCGTGTATTTTGGAGACTCCACAGTGAATGCCAAGCCTGATGGGTCTGCCTCTGCGTGGGTGGGCTATGTTTTGTGACTCACGTAGCTGCGTGAGGTACCTCGGCCACATGCTCCATGTGTGGTTCTTCCAGCTTTCTGGAAGCCCCTTGTGGCTTCAAGCCCCACGTTTAGGCACCAGATGTGGGAGTTCTTTTGAAAGACCCAAACGACCATCGATGTTAAAAAGAAAGAGAGTCTGCTCTTTCTGGGGGAAAATCAAGGCTTTATTTGGGTTCCTGCCCCTTGGCAAGTCCAGAGCTAGTAGCTAGCTCCTTCCTTGTCCCTGTTCCCAGGCGAAAGAAACTGTCTCTCCCACTCCCAGGGCTTTTTCGCAGGGGGGATGGGCCCAGAGGCAGGGACAAGCCACTACCCAATCAGGGATAAGGTGGGAGTGGAACAGATTTGGGTTACATTCCAGTGTAGGGGATGGGAGCAGCCGGGACAGCAGATCCGGGACAAACCATGTGATACAGTTTCCAAGGGGAAAGGGGAAAACATTACAAAACCAAATGAAACACAATATAAACCAAAATAACATACTGTAACAGTTTCTTTTCTCTTTCACCTCTCCTCCATCCTCCAGGGGGACATCTTCTGATGGTCATTGGGGCCCACCAATGACGTGACATATTCCATCATCCCATTGTGAGATGCTCCACACAGTGGGGGAAGAGCCAGCTGTTCCTAGCTAGATAAAAACTGCCACTGAAGGACAGAAGGGGTCTGGTTTTTCCCCTGAATTCCCAGAGGAAGACCGGATCCATTTTGTCACCACTGAACTTTCTACAGGACCATCTGTACTCCACAGAACCACATCTCTTACTCCAGGAGGACTTATTTGGACTGCTTCCAACACCCTGATCACCAGGGTGCCAGGTCGTATCCCTGACTCGGTCAGGGTTTTTCCAGGATTTTTGTTTGCTACCTTGCTTGTCTTTTTGTACTACTGCATTTGTGGGTTTTGTTTGTTTGTTTGGTTGGGTTTTTTTGTTTTTGTTTTTGTTTTTAAATATTCCTAGTAAAGAACTGTGTGGGCGATTAGGGACAGGTGATCGGAAGATATCGTGTTGCACAGGTAGGCAGAACCCCTCCCTCAACACTTAGTTGTTTAGTGTCCTTGATTAGCTAAGCAACACATAGTTTGTAACGTAAGCAGAGAGAAGTGATGTAGCAAACAGAAGTTTTCTAACCCAATGTAACCAGTTAATAAACACCATTAGCCGTCCACCACATTGGTGTCTGTGAGCTGGTGGCCCAAGCAGCCTGGCTGTGGCTGCCGTGTTGTTCCTGAAACCAGGTTGCTATGCCTCAGCAGAGGCAGCAAACTGGTACTCCTATTCCCATATCTTTGCCTGAAAGCCCCTAATTGCAAAAATATAATAATTTGGAGGGAAGGGGGTTTACATTCTTCCTTCCAAGGGAGACTAACTTTCCTTGGCAGACAACTGTCTTTCAAAACAAAGACTTATTAATAAAGAGAATTGGGAGACCCTCTCAAATTAGGGAATGTTAAAAAGACTGGTGGAAAGACAGACTATATAGAACAGGGAATTAGACAGGGGAAGACAAGAAAAGTAGGGAAAAAATTAAACCTTAAGTTAGGAATAATTTTTCTCTGAACTATATTTCTTTCTTTGAAATTCAAAAGATGCAATTTCTCTTCTGAAACTTCCCTTGCCCCCAGTCCCCCCACCTTTTTGCTCAAACACACATTTGCACTGCTAATTCTGCTGTTTTGTTTCAATTCATGTGTTTACGTGTAACTTGCCATGACAGTAGGCTGAACATATCTGGAGCCAACAGATGTCTCTGTGTCTCATGAAGAGTTTTTTTTTAATACCAACCTGCTACAGTCATGTTATAAGAGTTTGTCACAGAAGAGGGAGGCTTTTAAATGGTGGCTTTCTAAAGAACTCTGGGTTGTACAAATTTGGTGAGTTGACGCTGTCTGAAAGCCAAGTAGCCACTGAAGCTACTCATCTCTTTGACTGCACAGGGGAGAGAAAATATAATGAAAAGCTCCAAGGTTGAGATAAGGACAGGATAGGGAATGGGGACTGCTAGCATTCTATCACACATTGTCATAAGGGTCACAGCAGGGAACAGAGCTATCTGACACCAGGGAACAGAGCTGTCTGACACCAGCTCTCAGCCAGGCAAGGTTCCTATTGGGATGAAGTGTGCACTGCGGTTCAGGCAGGTTTGTTATTTGGAAATGAAATGGCATCAATGTTCAGTACTAGCTCTCAACAGCTGTAGATGGGAACTGAATTTCGTTATTGTATCATAGGACAGAATGTGGCACTTTCAGAATTGGAACTTTTGGAAACACTGATTATTACATGTGACAGCTTGAAGGAGAAAATAGAAAACTCTGATTCTCTTACTAACTAAGAACACCTTACAGTCTTGTTGGGGGATTTTGGTTGGTTTCTTTGGTGTTTTTTTGGTTTTCAGTTATTTTCATGATTTTGGGTTTTTTTAGGTTTTGGGGAGTTTTGGTGTTTGTGTTTGTTGGTTTTTTTTTTTTTTTTTTTTTGTGAAACCAAGTTAAGATTAGACGGCAGAACACCATTGTTTCAAAACTAAAAAAAGTGGATATGCATATATATATGAAATTAGTACAGGAATTGCCTGTCTTGGGTTGCAATATATAATCAAAGGCATGTATTCTATTCCCATACTGTTGAAACCAGTTGAAGAGGTTTTTTAACTCCAGGGGGGAGGGGGTGGATGCTGTTAAAACACAGGATCACAGAATCACAGAATGTCTAGGTTGGAAGAGACCTTCAAGATCGTTGAGTCCAACCCATGTCCTAACACTTCAACAAGATCATGGCATCAAGTGCCACATCCAGTCTTTTTTTAAAACACATCCAGGGTTGGTGACTCCACCACCTCCACGGGCAGACTATTCCAGTACTTTATCACCCTTTCCATGAAAATCTTTTTCCTAATATCCAAGCTATATTTCCCTTGGTGCAGCCTGAGACTGTGTCCTCTCATTCTGTCAGTTGTTGCCTGGAGAAAGAGACCAACCCCCAGCTGTCTACAAACACCCTTCAGGAGGTTGTAGAGAGTGATAAGGTCACCTCTGAGTCTCCTTTTCTCCAGGCTAAACAACCCCAGCTCCTTCAGCCATTCCTCACAGAGTTTGTGTTCCAAGCCCCTCACCAGCCTCATTGCCTCCTCTAGACACACTCAAGTATCTCAACGTCCTTCCTAAACTGAGGGACCCAGAACTGGACACCGCACTCAAGGTGTGGCTTGACCAGTGCTAAGTACAGGGGAAGAATGACCTCCCTGCTCCTGCTGGCCACACCATTCCTGATACAGGCCAGGATGCCATTGGCCCTCTTGGCCACCTGGGCACACTGCTGGCTCATGTTCAGCTGCTGTCACCAGTACCGCCAGGTCCCTTTCCTCCTGGGCACTGTCCAGCCACACCATCCCCAGCCTATAACACTGCAGGGGGTTATTTTGGCCAAAGTGCAGGAGTTGGCACTTGGACTTAATTAAACTTCATCTTTTTAGACTCTGCCCATCCTTCCAACTGTTCCAGATCTCTCTGCAGAGCCATCCTACATTCCAACAGATCGCCACACGCTCCCAGCTTAGTGTCATACACAAATTTACTAATGAAAGATTCAGTACCCTCATCCATGTCATCAATAAAAATATATAACAGAACTGGCCCCAGCACAGACTCTTGAGGGACACACTGGTTACTGGCTGCCAGCTGGATGCAGCACCACTTACCACCACTCTCTGGGCCCAGCCATCCAGCCAGTTCCTAACCCAACGAAGAGTGCTCCTGTCCAAGCCACGGGCTGCCAGCTTATCCAGGAGTGTGCTGTGGGAGACAGTGTCAAAAACCTTGCTGAAGTCCAAAGAGACAACATCTACAGCCCTTTCTGCTTCCACCAGTTGGAGCAATGTTCCTTACCTCTTCCATGATCCGTCCTCCCTCCGGGGGGATATCTTCTCTTAATGGGCTATTAAGGCTCACCACCCAGCTGACAAAATTGCATCATCCCACTGTGAGATGCTCCAGCCAGTGGGAGGAGCCAAGCATTTCTACCTGTATAAAACCTGCAAGTCAGAAGTGCAGGACAGCCTGGTTTTTCCACTGGATTCCCAGAGGAAAGACCAGACCCATCTTGCCACCACTGGACCCTTCTACAGGATCATCTCTGCTCCAACAGAACCACATCTGTTACTCCAGGAGGACTTAATTTGGACTACTCCCAACAGCCTGACCAGGGTGTCAGGTCATGTTCTGACTCTGTCAGTGTTTCTAGGATTTTTTTGATTGTTTGTTTGTTTGCTTTACTACATTTGTATTTTCTAATGTTCCTAGTAAAGAACTGTTATTCCTATTCCCAAATCTTTGCCTGAAGGCCCTTAATTGCAAGATTATATTAATTTGGATGGAGGGGGTTTACATTATCCATTCCAAGGGAAGCTCCAGCTATCCCTGGCAGACAACTGTGTTTTCCAAACCAAGACATTGCCAAACTCTTTAAAAGTCTTTTGTTTCAGGACCAAATGGAGATGGCTCATAATGAATCCCTCTGAGGGCATTTTGCATTTGCAGTGGATAGGGAATTGGGAAAACCATTGTGTCATAATTTTGTAGAGTCACCTTCAGATTAATAGTGTCTAACATGTTATGATTGAGACTATATAGGCACATATTCAGTATTTTATATACCCTGATGATAAGATCAATTAACGTTGTTAGCTGCAACATCATGTAACCCAGTTCTGCATATTTTTTTTTTTTTTTTTCAGTCCCTTGGGAGTTTAGATTGTATTAACTTGCAAAAAAGGACATTCTTATTGTGTTGTTCTGCTACATATGGAGAAAGTTATTTTCACTTTTGTAAAATTTTCATATTTCTTATTTCTTCTGTTTTTAAATTATTTTTATCATGAGAACAACACTTCTTGCCTCTCAGATGCTCACTTCTAAGGATTAGATCTCACAAATGTTCATAGTATATGAGTTCTCAAGTAAGTACAACACTTACTCCAAGGAATAGTCTAATTAAGTCAAAGTACACCTTGGATCAAATCCAAGACCCATTAAATCAGTTGAAGTGTTTCCATTTACTTTAAAGGATGCTGGATCCAAGCCATCACATCTGCAGGTCTCCAAAAGTACCACTGCTTGTCTCAAATATACCTACTTAAATTCAATTAAGATTAGAATAAAACCTCCTAAAGAAAATGTGATGACACTCTGTGCCACAGAAAATATTGAAATGCTATATTATAAAGCATTATAAAAAAAAAATCCAAATAACCGGATACTGGAACAAACATGATGACAGAGCCAGAGAGATTTATTGATTTCAATCAGTTCTTGACAAAAATCAAGAACTGATTGAAAATTGCCATAACTGCTGTCACTTACATCTTATTAATTTGATTTGCTGATTCATCTTTCATTTACATATATACTGAAATTTGGATGAATTATCTTTAAAATTTCAAAATAATTCATTTGAATTGATCATAAGGAAGGTTAATTGCTTCTGCAGTCTTAAATTCAGCAGAATAGGTATGATTTGCGTTGATTCACACATTCTTGTTGTTGTACATGCCCAAGAAATAATTTAATGAATTTTCCTGAGTCTTTTTTAGTACTAAGTTATCCCAGGTGAATGGAAATGAAATGTGGAAGAAATTTTTTCTGTAGGGGCATAGTTCTTCAGAGCTTTCACAATAAGATCGGTGCCAATATCTTTGAGCTCCATTCATACTAATCTGTGACCTACTAAAGGAGATTTCTGTTATCAAGATCTGTTAAAAATAATTAATCATTGTAGATTATTGGTTATTGTGTCAGTAAGTCATAAATAAAAAACATTTTAAAAAATATTTTCTCTGAAAAAACAAGCAAAACAGCTTTGATTCTTCTGTCCCTACATAATTTAAGCTTCAGGCTGTACCATGTGACTACTTTACTCATTACAGCCAGAGAGGACTGTTTTTCTGGATCTGTTTAATTCTAGAAATGAACTCTTAGGGAAGAGTTAGTCCATTATGGTTGTAAAGGGATATCTGAAGGAACCACCTACACGAGGTACAATATATAATTAGCTGCAATAAAATCAATGGGGCTATGGAACTAAATTAGCAGAATATATAGTCATGCATTTCAGGACAGATAAATAATTTCTCTGACATACATTTGAATCTAACAACTTTATTTAATCTGTTTATTTCAGAGATTAATGGAATCTCTTTGACAAAGAACAGATATGATGTTGTCAGCAGTCTTTCGTTCACAAGTAGTATCACAAAATCATTCTAATTATAAGGACTCACACTGTAAGCTTCACAAATTTTTCACCCAAACACTTACCAGTAGAGTCTTACAGTTCAAAAAGAATATATATTTTGCCAGTTGTTTTCAAACTAGCATGGTGCAGTTCTTGATTAGGAGAACATGACTGCACATGAAGTATCAGTGAGGGCTGATGAACATATAGTTGATTTTAATATTATTCTTGTGGTTACACTTCGTATTTCCAGTAAATAACTTCTGGTGTGACATTCAGCCTCTATTTCTGTTTTCCCAGTGATTGTTTATATCTTTTATAATATATGTCATTATTGGAACTATTTCCTGAAAAAAAAAAAAAGTATGGATAGATCTTATTTTCCAAACTTCTCAATTAAGTTTCTTCTAAGTATTTGTTATTCCACATTCAATTCACTGGTTCAGCTGAGCTGGATGTGTAGCTTACAAAGAAATAGTAAAGTAATTATTAAATCAAGTTATTTTAAAGTACAATCTATATGTCTTAGGTAGCCCACTATAATTTGAACAGCATATCCTGTAATGTAATGGAGGATGCACACCCAAAACACTGAAATGCAAGTCACTATTCCAGGCAGAATATTTTACAAAAAATAAATTTAAAAAAATGTTTAATAGCATGTAGTATGTCTTTATTTTGAAAATTATGGCAAAGAAGTTCCAAAAGCTAGTTTTAAATGTGATAACAATAAAGGGAAGAGGTGAAGTCCCTTCCTGGACTGTGTCCCGTTCTGATATACCTGCTGCCCACAAAGTTTAGAACTTCTTTTTAACATGACATTCAAATTTTATGGGGTTTCACCTGACTTGATATAGCTCTTAATTTAGTTATGTATAGTCAATGCCTCTAACAAAATACACACCATCAATATGAGAAAAACATACTTTAACATGTAGTGTCTCTGCTCTTAAACCCAAAGAAAAAAAATGTGCAACAGTAACAGGAGTGGCATTTTCTCTTTATAAAGTTTAACAATAAAACAACACTCAGAATGTTAGGCTTATGGAAAATATCAGCCAGAATGCTTACGGTTGTGCAACTTACAAATGGGTTAAACATCTTTCTGTTACAGCTTATCTGTCTGGCCATCTGTAATATGCTCTTACACCTACTAGAGGTAATAATGGGAAGGTATTAAAAAAAAATGAAGTTACTAATAATAAGAGTATCCTTATTATTACACATCCTGCAGTATCCTCATAAAACTCCCAAGCAACAAATCATGATATTTTATTTAGTTATGTTAGGTGTCTTATTCTAGAGATGACAATGTAGTGGCAAAAAACTTAAAAGGATAAGCCCAGATTTTAATTGGTGAACGGTGGAAATGGGTAGTGCACTAAACAATATGAATACATGCAGACCAAAAAGTGTATTCTGAATGAGAATGAAAGGCAACTGCTTTGACACCAAAAGTTCCTTTGTTAATAGCAAATGGAGAATATAAATTCAGCTAGTCCAAATAAAACTTAGTATTCACATTCTAGGTCAAAGATCAGATCTTCCATCCATTTTTCTATATCTCTATATCAAAATCCATAGTGAGCTTATTTCAAATGTTGGATTTAAAATTAATTTTTGAACAACTTAAATGTGCAGAGATCATGTCTCCAGTTTCCCTTCTATCTCTTTACCCCAATCAAAACAGAGGCCAAATTTAAACATTCCCTGTTGCAAATTAAGCATTAGGTTGGCAAAAAAAAGTAGTTAACAAAGTCAAAAGTCCCTCTCTGTACGTCTTCATTCATACTCCTGTTTCTGCATGGTGGTTGCTATAATTATGGCATTAGCTCTTAAAGGTAGTCCTGTTCTTTTCTGCACAAGTGCAGAACTAACAATGGTTAAAACCTTCTAAAAGAGGACTCCATCAGTGTGTTTTGCATGATTCTCTGCAGAAAAAAAGAGGGAAAAAACCAAGTTTTCCTTCAAAAATTCCATCATTTAAAAACAACAAAAAATCCTCTTTTAACTGAATGGCAAAGGGATCCTGCATTAATACACCTTTGTAATTTCATGTTGGTGCACAGGCAAGAGACAAAAGAGGTAACTAAAAGACAAACAATATTATGCATGCATTGAAAAAAATCTACTTATTGGAGAGTAGAACTGGAACTATATGCACAGGTTCTTTCTAATAGGTGTAGGTATCTCCTTAGTATTAGGTATTTTCTTAGAATTAGGTATTTTTCTTGGGAATCTCTCCCTTAATCCTGGAAAATGCAACAATTTTATGCATAATTTTAAACACCTTAGTACTTAAATGACTCATTTTAATTCTTCTTTTAAAGAACTGTTATTTGGACTCTACATTGTTTGCATAATATGCTGCATTTTCTCCCTGTAGAAAATTATATATATTTTTATATCCTACTCAGTTAACAGGATAAGGGAAAATACACTGATATGCAGATGGTTTTCCTACTGTAGTCCAAGCTTATAAAACACTGTATCACTGATAATTATAGTATTTTTCCCCTGATTAGATTTTTGAAAAACATATTGCAAATGGAGAAGACTAGACCAATGTGAACAAGAAAGTCATTATTACTCAAAGCTGATTTTTCACCCTGCCTTCTCTAGGTAAATTCACTGTTCCTGAGTGTCAGTTCAATGACGCAGAGAGTTGGAATCTTGTATTTCTTCAGAGCACACAGATGTCAGGTCTTGCTTTGAAATCATATATCATACCCTTGAAATTAAAAGACCCATGAAGACTTACTATTCTTACAGACTCATTACAGTTTGTAATGTTATCTAGGTCATGAAAACAGAATTGTGAGGAAAGATTGGGTTTAAAGAGACCCATCACCTACTTCAAAATATTGCTGCTGCCAACCTTGAGGAGCACTAGGTGCCTCTCTGCACCAACACTTCCAGTATTCATGGGAAGTGAGGGAATGTAAGGGAATATATATCAGATGAATGACAAAAGGTCCCTTTCCCCTTTTCTACCCTTTTTCTGTGTTTAGGTGGCTTAATTTCCAGTCTTAGGTAAAGATATTTTTCACTAGCACAGCAAAAATCATGAAAAGAATGCTCTGCTGCCTCAGTGACAGGCAATCTCCTAAATCATCAGACAGTCTAACAATGCTGCTTTTGTTCTGCTTATAAATATATATGGTGATGAAAACAGAAGAGACTTGTGCTTTCTCCATTCCAGCTGTGAGCTGTAACATAAAAGGTTTTAGATTTTACTTCCAGTCACATAAATCTTTAAAAACTTTTTTTTTTTTTTTTTTTTTTTTGCATCCTGTTCTCTCTTGCCTGCTTCTTTGTTTTATTGGTGATCTTCATATATCCACTGGTAAACAGAATCCAATTTTTAAAATATTATCTTGTGGTAATACAAGAATTCTAAAATATTACTTGCTTGTGGAAGTATCAGTGCTTTTTCATGCTCACAGTAGAAGGATTTCCTGACATTCACAAGTTCTACACACTTATTTTGTGTTCAGCCCATATTGCTACATATTCACCCTTTAACATGGGTATAGCTAGCAAAACTCATGTAGAGGACTAATATGCAGGAACACAAGAGCATGGAGATAGTAATATACTAAGAAAAAATATCAATGGACATCTGCACACCCTCCTATGGAAATCCTGACCTGAAAAAAAAAGTGATTTCATCAGAAATATATTTCTATCTATGAATCCAATGTATTCCTATCTATTATCTTTATTGTTACATCTGCAGAATCCCATTTCTTAGACCCACATGTGTACATAAATTCAGAGGCTAAGATTAAAGGACAGTTTTGGAGCTCATCTGGTCCAACTTGCTTGAGCTGAGCAGGAGTGTTGAATCAGATGAACCTAGAATGGCTCACACAGGATCATGATCAGATGATTTTTGAAGATCTCCAAGAAGGAAGACTCCACTGTGTCTCTAGGCAACCTGTGTCAGTGTTCAGCCATCCTGTCAGTAAAAATGGGTTTCTCAATTACTCTACAGAATTTCTTGCCTTTCAGTTTGTGCTCTTTGCTCTTGTCCTGTCACAAGGTGCCACTGAGTAGAGCCTGGCTCCATCCTCTTTGTATCCTTCCTGGATGAATAAAAATATTGATAAGATTTCCCCAAGCCCTGGCCTGCTCCAGGCTTTCCTCATAAGATGAAGGCCCATAGAAGGTTGTCGGGCTGGTCAAGCAAGATTCATCCTTGCTGATTCCGTGCTGACTACTCCTTATCACCTTCTCTTCCTTCATAGACCTGGAGCGTGTCATACATTCACTCAGAGTTTCTGACATTTCTGCTCTTCGGGAGGGCTTATACTTGAGCTTGGACATTATGATCCTTGAATATTGACCAGATTTCCTGGACTTCTAGTCCCTCCAGGATGTCATTCTCCTGCACTCTTCCAAGGACAATTTTTAAGAGATCAGATTCCACTCTGCTGCAGTACAGGGGTGTGAACTTACATTTGTACCAGTCCTTCTCATGTCTCCTGGTTCTCATGTTATGGTCCCTTTAGTCAAGGCTGCCTTCACCCTTCACATTCCCAAAGAACCCTTCCTGGTTTTGGATATGAAATCCAGTCCTGCACCTGTCATGGTTGATTTCTTTAGATGGGTCAGGAATTAAACATTGATGTCCTTCATGAACCATCTGAATTGCTTATGTACTGCTTATATTCTCTTTCTAGTCCACATTAGGATAGTTGAAGTCACTCAGAGTCTGTGGACTCACATTTGTGTGAGGCCTCATCCACTCATTCTTCCTAGTCATTCTGTTCAGCCTAACAGCGCAAATGAAAAAGGATTCAAAGCTAAAAATCTATTGTAAAATGTCTTGCCAGATCAGATAGCTTGAAATTTATCAGACTTACTCTGTGTGATGTCCAGCAGGGTCTTTCATTCTTGTCTAGTGAACTAATGAGATTTAGTGACTGCTCATTTTAGAGATCATTGTACTCAGAGATTTATAGTTTTGTGAATCACAGAGATGCATAGGCATCAACTGACTCCCAGCACTGAATTTAGTGGAAAGTACCAGAGTCCTTAAATGTTGAGAATAGTTTCAAATAGAACCTTAAAGTTGTTGGTTTCTTTAAAAATCTCTTTTTTCACTCTTTATGAAAATTAATCCTGAACATTTCAAAAGGGTACTTGACCACTCTCCCCACTTTCTCACTTCAAAAGAAATGTCTGACAATGTGGAGTCAATAGTCCTGTCATGGCAGGCATCAATCAGAATACGTGGAGAATTCAAAGATCTTTCAGTGTTTCTTTGCAAAATTGGAATTTGCGGTAGACTTGGAGAAATACCTAAGTTCTTCCTGACCTCTGCAACCTTGCAATCACTTTTTATGGTGGGAAAGATGCACCCAAATCATGATAGTGGAAGAAGAACTTCACTGGAAAAGAAAATGTTCTTTCTTTCAGTGTAGTCTATTACAAGAGCAGTATTTCTGGTTTACGTTTATTTTGTTGCATAATATAGCATATTTAAATATAGCCAAAGGTATATCCACAGCTTCCTTGGAATGTTCCAAGAGATATTTCAGAAGGAAACCAACTCTTCTAATTAATTTTTAGGATGCAAAATAATCTCTAACTATGGCTGCCTATTCTAGAATTTTAGCCCTGCTTGTAATTAATTCCATTTTCTTCCACAGTGCCCTGATGATGTTATTGGCCAGTCAGCATCATTGTATTTAGGAAAGGAAAGTTCTGAATTGAAGGAACTACTCAGTGCACACACCAATGCTCTATCTCCTAAATACTTAAAAGATGAGACTTGAAGTTTTAATACCAACTGTATATTTGTTTGGGTTATTTATTATATTTTCAGGAAAGACTGCTTCAAAATAGCATCTTCCTTAAGTTTTCTTAGGGACCATGAACTGAATGATTTGACTATAGCAGCAAAAATATACGACATTCAGTGAAACTCCGTGGGAGCATTAGTTCTCTTTCCTTAATCTCTCTTTCTCTCTTTAGGAACTTGAAGTACAATAGGGCTATAGTTCAATAAATGTCAATAAATGTAAGTGTTGGAATTTTTTTCTGCATAGTTCTGTCACAATATTTAGAGACTATAACTTTTAACTTTTTATTATTCAAGACAATATTGTGCAATCTGCAGGGTGGAAACAAATCCTAAATATCTCCTGTATCAAGAGTACGTGGTTAGTTTCTTAATAAACAGATTAAAATGTTGTAACCTTATGACTGCTTGTGACTGCTGAACATGTTAATAATGCACACAGGACACAACAATCTCATATGTTGTACATCAATAAGTCTTTCAGCAGGTGCAGACCAAGAGCAGACCAAAGTCAGACTAGATATATTCACTTTACTGACTATTTGGACTGGATTTGAGCCACCAAACCGTATGTCATCATCTTCTCCCTCTTACTGACCTCATTATTAAAATTAGTCCTTTTAGCTGCTGGACCTAAACTCATTATAACATAATTTTAGCCAAGACTTATAAAGTGACTGTATGAAAGAGGTGTTTGCTAGACTGTAATAAGGTTTCCAAAACTAGGTTAATTCATCCAGAAAGATTTTTTAAATACGGACTCTATTCATGGGAGAAAACAACATTTGTCCTGGTTGGCTTGGATGAATTGTACAGTTTGTCTGTGCAGTGTGGAAGACAGATTCTGCAGTAATGTGCTGTTTACAAAAACTCTGTGTGCTGTCAGGGGGTGGAGGCACACTCTGAAGAATTGCTCTGCCATGGGTATTCATCTCCATGCTGATTCTCTGGTCTTTTTACCCTTGATTCACCAGCTCCACAATCACCTGTCTGTGGAGGGGTTTTATGACAACTTCTTATCCCTTCTGTGTCACAGTCAACAATAAAGCAATTCAAAATATTGTCTTCAATAAATGTAGCATATACTTTTGGTCAGAAGATTTAATGAAAAAAATGCAAAGAAATTTCATTTTCTCCTAAGATTTTTTTGGCTATAAATGCAGGACTGATTGTATTTCAGCCCTTAGATTTTGCAAACAAAATATATGGCTGTTTTGGACCACTCAAAAGAAGGTAAATATGATCAATGCCGAACTGTTAGAATGTGGTGAAAAGTTAAGCATGGGAATGAAGAATTCTCATATCAGAACTACAGAAAATTATAAGTCCAAAATGTCATAAAGACTGTTTCAAAACAGAGAAAAAGACAAAGGTAATTTATGCTGGGAAAAAATGTTGCAATGATGTAAGTACAAGATAATTCATAAAATAGTTGATAACATTATTCTAGAACTGGCTAAAGCTTTTTGAAGACTATATTGTGTCCAAGCTGTGTGATATAAGAAATATGTTTTCAAATGGCTGTATACCTCTCGTGCCTCTGAGCTCTGTTGTCATATCTTCCCCACAACAGGAACAAAATTAAACACAGTGGAATACTCATCATGTAAGTTTACAGGAAAATTTTGGATTCAGATGCAGTGCTAATACAATGAATCAAATTCTAAAAGAAAATAACTATAAGCCTTTCCTGAGACACCTCTCTATATTTAAGAATGGGATAAGTAGTAATTAGACAAACAAATGAAATTAACTATAGTTACTTGGTTTTCTGTTTTCTATGGCTTTAGGTTGTTCTCCATTCAAGTTTTTATGATTCAGTTTAAAACCAGCAGTTTAACAGACACTTTTTGCAAGCATTAGAAAATTCAGTATCTTGTAACTTTGCAGTTCTTTCAGGAGATCTTCAAATCTTATTCTTCTCTCCCTTTCACACATAAATGTGCACACACCCTTGTGTAAGGAGTTTTTTGTGATCACAATCTCTGACACTTGAGAGATTCTTTACAAGAGCAATAACAAAGTGCAGAACTGAAGGCAATGAGAAAAAGTCAGTGGAAATGTGCAGAGTATGTGGCATAAGGTTTTGAGGCTCCTCTTTTTTGGAGTCCAGGGCATTCCTTTAGTTGCCCTGGAAGGTCAGAGACCTGGACAGGGGGGTCTGGGACTCTGTCACAGAGCCCAGGAAGACACTGGCTTTGATCCCAGTCCATGGGAAAGGCTTTCTACATTGCAAGATGAATTACAGGCCACAAGAGTGTGAAAGAGAGTAGTTTAGCTTGTCACAAGCTGAAAAACAGTGGGTTTGGGTTTTTAGTATGGAATTAGATAGGAGCAAGATGGAGGATTTTGGGCGTTGTCTCTTGCTTCTTTTTTCTTCTTCCTTCACTCCATTTTCTGTAGTGATGATGGCACAATGTAGCTTAAGGAGATTGGGTCAAAGTAGAGATGACCTGTTTTGTATAAGTGAGAGGTATTGGCAAATAATGATAAATAAAGAGTACGTAACAATTAGTATAAGAGACAGCCACAGCCCAGTGCAGGGGGAGTTGTCAGATGCCCAAGCAGCTGCACAGATCTTAGTTGGGCATTGAGAGAATTGTAAGATAAGAAACAATAAACAAAGCATGCAACCTTGAAAATCAGGACCTGAATACTTTGTCTCTTTCTTGCATCCGGCTCAGGGCTTTGCAGGAGGCAAAAAGACTCTAAAACCACCTGAATCTCAGGGTAAAAGCCTGAGACTTCTTAGTGAAAAACAATCTAAATTTCAGAATTAAAAGTCAGCTTTAATTTAGATAATACTGTGGTTATGACTTATTAAAGAAATATGGGTATTGAGCTAGTATCGATACCCAACAGTGACGGACAAAAACTCTCAAACAGTTTAAAGTTAGAAAGTGTATGTTTATTACGGCTGGGCAGCAGGGCAGGATATTTCCCTAATTCGCACTGAGAAATTCACAGGTAATTACAAAGCCTTTTATTTACAGAAGTGTTGAATACCCAAGATACAAATGCATATTCATACCCCTGTCACCTCCCATTCCTCGCTTTGTATGCTAATTGGCAAAAAGGCTATTAAGCATGCTACTTTATTTCCTAAAATGAGTCGGGGGTCTATTTTGGGGAGGGGTCACCCAAAATGAGGAAGTAAGATGAGTCCTCCTCGTCCTGACCTTTCTACCTTTTCAATGCATTCGTGACAAATGAATCCTTGGTAGAACTTACCATTTCCTGTGTTCAATGGGTCCTTTAAGCAGGAAATCTGCAGCTACCTTATGTCCTACTTACCACATTTTGTTTTTCATTACAAGCACAACTACATAAACATAAACCTGACAAGCAATGAGTTACTAAATCCGGGATATCTTATCTAAGGTCCTGCTTCTGTTAATTGCGAACAAAGCTTACCTATCTACTTCAGCTAATTCAGCAAATTATTATCTTAACTTTCCTAAAATCCTTAGTTCTTCAAATTTAATGTCTCAGTTAGAAGAGACCAAGCTTGTAATGATGACAAGTACATATAAAACTAAGAAATCTGAAATGCATAAATGTAAACTTCTCTTCATGAATGGTCTAGTGCAATATTTCATTTCCATGGTCAAATCTTTTTTCTGTCTGTAGTTTCTGAACACGGTTTAGCTATTATGTTAGGTAATGGATAACTGTAAAAGTCTCAAGATCTGGAAGTGTTTATTCTTTTAAGCTGTTTATTTGTGCATTGATACAAAAGTTTAAAATAAGAAATGCAGGAGAAATAAAAATTGCTTTAGATAACATGTTTCAAAGTAACAGATCAGAGGGTACTTCTTCTGTATTTCATGTGAAAACATACCTTTTACTAGAGTGGTTTAAGACTGCTAATATCATATGCATCTCATGAAATAATATGATTCTTTGGAAGAATGGCTCTACAAATTTTAGAGTGAGTAAATAGCTACCAAATCATTATCTAACTTGATTGAAAGCACATTCTTCTAAGAGGAATATTAAGTGTCACTACCTCTGCATGAAGAATACTTGGGTATATGTCTCCCTGTGATAAACTCTGGGAGCAATATCTGGAACAGTGGGCTTTTCCAATTATCCTTTCCAAAAGCAGGTTTATGGCTTATGATTTTACTTCTCAGTTCTCTAAAAATTATTGTAATATTGATCATGAAATAAAAAAGGTGCAGTGCAGAAAAAGAAGAATGCTGTTATTTTCTTAAAAGCATGTTGAATAATTCACATACATGCATGCTGTAACTGTAAAGATAAAATCTTTTTTGTTTTTCCTCCTATCCCTTCATGACCTATTTCATGTGAGACATGAAAACTCATACCTTTTCAAAGGAACTATTTGCCAAAATATATAGTGCATGGTTTTATGCAGATTTATCATGTAAAATGACACTTAAAAACTGTCACGAGATGGGGTAGCACTGCAAAGGTGGTTAGCTGTAAAAACAGGCAACTTTGTTACAGCAACTCAGTCAATATCAGCATTTGCATGGATGCAGAGAGGGGTGTGGATGGGACAGAGCAGGTTTTGGCACTGAGGCTACTTTTGGACCAGTAAGCATTACCAAAGGAAAGGGTTGTGGTCCACACTGAAGCATGCACCAGAGCTGAACCATCCTGCTGTTCAAGATGTATTTTCTCCTTAGGAATTTCAAGAGCTCTTGCAGGAGATTAAAGAATTGCAGCAACTTTCTCACCTGTAAATGGATAGGATTGGTCTGGTCTTGTACATGGCATCTGCATGATGGCCAAGTGTTGTGACAGGCAAGAGATTTATAAAAGACAGCCTCATAAAATCAGGCCTGCTCTGCTAAATTGCCAAAGTCAGCCTGTCACTTCTAAGTATTTTGCAAGTTCCCATGTGAAAACAGTCTTGGTATGAAAACTCACTAGCATAACTACCAATTCTTGGGTTGAAAAATAAGTGCATCTGTGTAACCAATAAGATCTCTTCCATGAGAACCCATAAAGGAAAAATGTAAATGTCTTGGTTTGAAAGACAGGTATCTGCTAGGGAGGGGCAGGGTCTCTCTAGGAGTGGGGAATTCCAATCCCTTCCCTCAAACTTATTATAATTTAGAAAATTAAAGAGGCTTTTCAGTCAGAGCTATGGGGAAAGGAATAACAGTTGTTTACTAGTAAGTATAACAAGGCAAACAAAAAACAACAACTACAGCATTAATAATAAACAGAACCAGGAACCTTGATGGGCTTTGTTTCACAAAGCCCGGGGCAGTCTGATCCCTTGGGACTCCAAGAACACCAAGCTGGAGCGGCGGAAACTCCCAGGCTGGTGGATGGAATGGCAGGATGTTCCCACCAGGCAGGGGGAATGTCCCAGCAAAGTGAGCAGCACTGAAGAAACCGTGATGGCCGGACAGGGCTGGCCCAGCACCAGCAGGGCAGGTGAAGGGGGCTCCGAATTCCTGGGCACATGAGCAGATGATGGATGATGGTAGAATTCCCAGGACCGGCCTTTCTCTTGACAGTGGACTCCTCCTGCAGCAAGCAGCAGCCTGACCATCCTCTCCGATGCCTCCTGAGAGCAGGAAGAGAATGCTCAGCTCCCCCTGTCCTTTTATCTCCACCAAACTTATGTGATCTTCACCCTCCCTTGGCCACTTCTTTTGTGTGGGTCAAGCACCCTCTAAGCCTCTGTATTTAGTCTCTTAGCCACTTATGGGGGAAAAAATCTATAGGAAAGAAAAAAAACCAAACAAAACCAAACCTAACCTCCAAGAGTAAACAACTTGAATCTTAGCATGTACACATTAATCACCTTCTGACCAATAAATAGTAGTAGTAAGAAAGAGAAGTAGTAAGAAAACTACCAGCCAATAAGTGTTGCACATGAGGTCTGTGAAAACTGTATAAAATAAGCTGTGAAAATAAAGGATTGGCTTTTCCCACATGAAAATAATGGGGTCTCAGCTAACATTATAGTAGTTGAGGTGTATTCTGGTCTCTGCATTGTAATAGGTGTTGGTGCTGGTGCTCAGGCCCGTCTGGACCAGGATCCAGTTATATAAGTACTGAGGGAAGGTGGAGCCTCCAGGCAGTTTGGCTCTGTCCAGCCTTTTCTCCAACTGGTCAGGACAGCTTGCCAGAAGAAGTCTGCACAGCTATCTCTGCAAACAGGGGTCCCCCAACTGTCACCTTGCAGCAGAGCAGAGGATTAAGGTGGAGTGGGGTACTTACCAACAAGCAGAACTCCAGCTTAACTACATTTTAAACTATATTTTTAATAGTAAATAACTTCGCATAGCTATTTTCTATTGCCACTATTTATTTACTATCTCATAAGGACTTGATGTCTTACAACATCACTCTGTTTGGGAAACATGGGTACAACAATGTGATAACAAACACTTATTCTGTACCTATTTAGAAAATTACTGTAGTGGTGCTCCTCTATCAGAGCCATTCATATGAGCAATGAACTTAATCTCAAAGCAGAAAAAGATGATTTAGTCATGGAAATAGAAAGGTGTACTCCTCTTCTCGAAAGAATGACAGACTAGGATTTGCACAGTTCATAAGGAAACATTTTCCCTTCCTAGAAAGCAGTGTTGGATATGCATTGTAAAGTCAAATGAGAATGTTTTGTTTAAAATACATTATTTTCATGTTTTACTACTAATTATTCTCTTTGGGGCTTTGTTGCATAAAATTACTAGGTGTCAGAATATATAATCTAAACAATTAAATTGCAGGGAAAACTAAAATGTTTATACATGTCAATATCTCATACAGGTCCTTTCATAAGTCAGAACTTATGCAGACACAGAGATTTGTGGAACAGAAATACTTATAAATGGTGGAAAAGTAAGTATAATCATAGGAGAAAAGCAGAAACATAAAGTGCCTGAAAATGTCTAGCAGAAATTTTAAAAGACTGAGTCTACGAAGCCAGTAAATTCAAATCAACTATTTATAGTGCCCTTCTCAGACTTCTCTCTACTGACACAATGAAAGCTGTCTTCCTATCTCAGACAGCCCAAAGATTTCTAGAGCATCTTTTTGGCCTCTGATTTGACATTTAGATCACATGTGCCAGGAGCAGCTCACCTTAAGGCAGACCACAACTGGGAACTCCTAAGTTCTGTGTAGGCTTTCTTTTTCTATTGATTGGTCTATTTGAGTTAAATTTAACTCAAAGAGTAAAATCTAGTTTTTTTGCAAAGCAGGTCTCAACATAAAATGGCATTCTTGCATATCACTAGGAATCATAGATGAGACTGAAAAGTCATGCAATCATTTGATAATAAATTTCTTTGCCATAAATATATTTATTTGAATTTAATGATTTCAATATTGATTTCCTGAATCCACGTTTGGGATATCACAGTTTTCAATATGAATATATTTGTTCATTGCCATTTCTTTTCCTGTGTTTGTGCCCCTGCCAATGAAGTCTCAGTGTTGTCACTGACTACAACTGTATGTTTATTACTTATGCACCCACAGGGAAGAAATAACCCTTTCATATTGCCAACTTTTTTTTTTTTCCCCCCTAACTGGGTTGGCTACGTGCAATGCTCACTAGATCTAGATATATCTTTTGCTGAACAATCAAAGTACTAAGGTTTATGACTAAAGATTCTCTCCCTTTTTGAGACAAGTAAGCAAAATTATTAAAGGAAGCCCTCAATGTGTGTGAGGATGTAAAGAGATACATAATTGTTAAGGTATATTTTAGTTTAAAAGGTACTTTAAAGAAGTATTACAATGTTAATTATAATCACATTGTCATCAACTAGAAAAGATTCTAGGAACTGCTGTAGTGATAGGGAAGGCATAAAAAGCTTGAGGCAATGAAGAACCCCCTAGAAGCTCAACTTTAATTATGATTTATAAAAAGGAAGTTTAATTATTGCCATTGGACATATGATAATTCCAAATTTGGAGCACTGGCTAAAAATTTAAAATATTTCTATGAATCCCAAGCCATCCTTAGAACTGAATCCCTGGTATTAATGCCAGGAATCCTGGCATGGACAGTCAGCATAAGGGAGCATCAAGAGCCTTGTCCACCCTTATGGGTCTTAGCAGTGGTAAGAGCTGGAATCTGCAGCGCTCCCGGTATTCTTAGGCAATGGCAAAGCAGGAGTTGGGCCTGAGATGGGGGTCTCAGAGGTCCACAAGAGATGGGTCTGAAGATCAGCATCCCATGACATAGATTCAACATCCACCCAGAGAAAACCAGTTTGAGCTTATAATGGCCATGCCCTGGGGTGGGGTGGATGCCCCAAAGTGGGGCTGGTCAGCACCATTAACATCTGACACTGGGTTTGGAATGTGAATTGGTTTTTAAGCGCTTCCAGAGTGAATTTTGATTTTAGTGGAATAACACTTACTACTGCACACTTGCTACACTTGCTGTACATATTCCGTGGACAAATACCCAGAGGGCTTTGTTGCTACAGACCTCTTATTTTTATGTGCCTTAATCTTCTCTCTGGCTACAGATTTTTTCAATGGGACATATAGAATACAGCTAGTTTTTTTCATTTGAAAACAGATTTGTTTCAAAGGTAGGACAGTGAGAAGTTTCCAAGTGAGGTATGGGCAACATGGTGCAGATCATCTAAGGAAATGGAAAACCTGGATAAAGGAGGTTGGCATGATCTGCAGTCTCTTACTCCTGCTTGGTCTTCTCTACCTTCCATTCAGAAAGAATATGTTCTTTTTGCCAGCCCTCACAATACAGGAAGCCCATTACATAGCGAAGTGCAGAAGAAAGAAAGAAAGAAAGAAAGAAAGAAAGAAAGAAAGAAAGAAAGAAAGAAAGAAAGAAAGAAAGAAAGAAAGAAAGAAAGAAAGAAAGAAAGAAAGAAAGAAAGAAAGAAAGAAAGAGAAAGAAAGAAAGAAAGAAAGAAAGAAAGAAAGAAAGAAAGAAAGAAAGAAAGAAAGAAAGAAAGAAAGAAAGAAAGAAAGAAAGAAAGAAAGAAAGAAAGAAAGAAAGACTTCAGTAGCTTATGCAGCTAAAATGCATTCTCTAGACAATGCAGAGTGAGAGATTTCTCTTCCTCAAATATTCACTTGAGTCAGTGAGCCTAAAAGCAAAACAAGAAGACGACATCAGATTTAGTCCTTGAAGTACTGAAAGAGGTGCATGAGCATGAGGGGCTTTTTGTCAATATGATACTTCAAATTATTATTCTACAACAGATTTTTTTCTTCCTTGCAATATCTCACAACCATCTTACAGTTCTAAATACCAAATGAATGATCCTGTACCAGATTATTCTGTGGGAATGATTTAAAAGGAAGCCTGTCCAGGAAAAAAAGAACAGTAGAAGACAAAATCAATGTGGTAGTGCTCTGAAAGGTCAAGAGCTTACCAACATGGAGTAGTTCCAAGTCCATCACTAAACCATTCACCATTATGGCATCCTTAAGTGCTATATCTGCAGGTCTTTTAAATACCTCCATGGATGGTGACTCATCTACATCCCTCGTTAGCCTGGCTTTTCTGATGTTTGGTAATTCTTTTGTTGAAGAAATTTTTCCTCATGTTTCAGGTAATATCAATCATCTTAAATCAATTCCCTTTATCCTTATCACCCCTTTGTAAACAGTGTTTCTAACATGACATGGAATCAGAATACTTTGTAAAAGGCAAGACAGTGTGCAGTGCAATAACTTTTGTGAGAGCCCTTCAGTTGTTCTATGACTTTATCAATCTTCCAAATATTAAAGCAGAAATACAGTGCATCATGGTGTGTGAAATGCTAGTGAAGATAACATGGAAAGCTCACAGATCACAACTTTTTTTTTTTTTTTTTTTTTTTTTTTTTTTTTTTTTTTTTTTTTTTTTTTTTTTAAATGGCAACGGGAAATATATTAGTGATTAGGGTCACCTGCAGAAAACCTTGAATGCTGTGGAATTCCAAGTCTTGCCCTTGTTGCCCTCATTTTTTTGTCTATAGTGGAGCTTGTGTAGTTCAGTAGAAAATAGCATTGAGAGAAATCTGTTATGACAACTAAATTTTGTTTCAGTTGTCTCCATTTATTCTGGCACAGGCAAGTTGCTGTCAGAGTAATGAAGGACTCTGACAGGGAAACATGCAAAAGCAGAGAATTTACTTACTCCAAGAACATGAAGCTAGAGCAGAGTTATGGGAACCGTTGGTCAGATGCTTCACTGAATCCAACAAGTCTTGTGTTACTGTGTTAAAGAAAAGCCATGAAACACACCATTATGTTGCAGGCTGATAACAAAATATTCCCGTTCTCAAAGGGCTCTGGCATGAAACTTATATGTGTTTTGTACAGTATGTTCTGGCTACAACCATGGAATCTTTCAGTATGTGCCTTTTGATGAATGTACACTGGCATTGGACTCAAGACCTTGAGGTACACCTTCCTCCACTTTATTGTCTTCTTCTTCCCCATCCCTCTAATAGTTTATTAAACTTTGAAAGCAGTGAAGTTGAGAAGAGGCAGACCTTCTGGTTTCCCTGTAGTGGTACAAAACCCAGTGATATTTGTGCACTTTTCTGGAAGAAAAGGGAAAGTTTGGGAAACTCACGTCTTTATAGTGTAAAGGTTGTCTCAGCATGAAAAGCCACTCTAAAGCTGGGAATTCAAAACACACTTGGATCATTAGCTATCTTGCTGATCAAGAGTTTTCTTGTGGATCAATATAGTTTGGGCTTCATTCTCTTAAAAATTACCATTCTTTGCTGTTTTCATCCCAGCTGAAAGTAACAAACAGCTAATAAACATCAATACTGCATAATAAATCTGATAAAGAGCCAGAGAGCAAGCCTGAAGTGCTTTTATGTGAAGTGCTTTGTGGATATCAGCACACTGTTTAGCTTTGTTTAATCTATTGCTTTTAGCTGTGGTATGCTCTGGGACTTTTTTATTACAGCCTAATATAATAATGGTGTCTATGAGGATTTCTTGAGCAAACATCTCGACAGCTACCTTCTCTGCCTGCTGGGATTTGCAGACATGACTTAGGTGCTGTAGGTGCCCATCTATTCCTGCCTCTGCTGTTAGTGACAGTTGTTTCCCACCAGATGTGGATACAATCTGGTTTCCAAAAAATATTGGTAATTCCTGGAACCTCTTATTTTGAGTATATTGTTTTGCCTCTGCCAATACACACCAGCAGGTCAGTATATCTTGATGTTAATTTCTAATGCAAGTCTTAAAAAGTCAGTGGTGATAAGCTATATTTCACCAGTGCTATTCTGCTTTTTAACTGAATAAGCATAAAAGCCTGCCTGCATCATTTTGGTAGGAGGTATTTTATTATTTTCCTGCTAATTTTCCACTAAGATATTTTGCATGGGAATAATGGAAAGTAGGATTTCACCTGTATTTTGTTGTGTCTCCATTAAAAGATACTTGATCTAAAAGCATAACCTCCTATTTACTTGTGTTTGGTAAGACTATCTCGGGGAAGTTAATAGATTTTTTTTTTGGTGGCAAAAATAAATAGTTTCCTCTTCCAAGGGCTATTTTCAACAGCATTGGGAATATCATCTCTTTCAGTTGCCTGGCTTATTTATGGCTGTATGCATTTTTTAGTGCCTCTACTAATTTGAACCTAGGGATAAATTTTATTTAGTTATTAATTTTTTGGATCACTGATTATTTTCATGTGCATTAAAAATGTTTCTTTCATGTCAAGCTAAGGAATTTCCATGCTAATATCTTTCAAGAAGAACTCCTCTTTGTTGAGAGTACCCACTCTTAACTGGTTGTAGTGTGTGGGCATATGCTTTTTGTCAGTAATGAATTCCATTAACTTTTAATAAGGCTCATCTTTAGCAATGTGTCTGATATCCCTTGATGATTTACAGGCTTTTAGTTTATGTACTCCTTTGCTTAGTTTTTGTGAAAATTCAGGAACTTTCTCTGCTTCCCTTAAGAGTTTATCAAATATTATAAAATTTTTTTTGAATTCAAGTGTTAATGGAGTTTGTAATTCTGATGCTTTTACCCACCTTTATTTTTTGATATGGGAACATTATTTTGGTGTTCCTTAGCATTGAAGATAGTTAATTTTCCTAATCTTTTCTTACTGTGTGCAAAAGCAAAAAGAAAGCAAGCAAACAAAACTCCTCTCTGTAGCTACAGACTACCTCCCTCCATTTTCTGCTCTTCAAGAATACAGATGTCAGATTTTCACCAGCACTGTAACATAGAAAAGTACAATTTTGACATTTTTTTAGGAAAACTACAAATAACATTTTGCAGTATCATGCGCTCAGGTCTGAACTCCCTAGGGGCCTTTCTTACTGAAATTTTTAGAAGATAATCTCATCTCTGTTGTTTATCCCTTCCCAATAGTCCTGTTGGTATACAGTCAAAATGGCAATATGTTCTTTCAAAAGCTGAAATTCCTGTATCTTACTTCTTGAACTGTAAGGAATATGACTGTAGTCATGCGTTTTGAACTTTGAGATGCAGTTAATGTATCTTATTGCCTTTATTTCTGCTTTTGAACTCCTAGACTATAGCCTAGTATCTTTCACTCTTAATATTCTAGTGAAGCACCGTGTTTGATAAATTTAGTCCAAATCACAAATCACAGTTATTTTTGGTGCCTGCACATGTGCTCTGCTGTCATGTGCTTTGCTAATTGCCCTTACTAATAACCAGCAGGACATCTAGCAAGGTATCAGACATTCCTCACAAAATGCCTGATAAATAGCACAAAATATGTCCTGTTTTTCTTATATTAGGTTGTTACAGGATTTCATACATAAGAAACCACTCTGGCATTTTGAAAAGTTTTATTATCTTTCAGATTAACTTGCATTCAGGCAAAATATTTTGCATTGCAGTATTTAAAAAAATACATAGCACTTGATAGAATTATTTTGGAAAAAGTGTAGCTGGAAAGAGTGTTACTAATGTTTTAGAGTTATGCACATGGAACTAAGTATTTTATGCTCTTGTTAATAACCTTGTTAATAAAAAAAATAAGGTGTCAAGTTCCATATATGGTTAAAAACGAGATGTGAGTGCTATCAATTTTTATTAGGTGAAGAAAATAGTCAGAAACAGGTTTTTTTCTGCATCACTTTTTAATAATATCTGGAAATAAAGATTGTTTTGTGACATTACGATTGAAAGCATCATCTTGAGCCAAACTTTTGTGAAATTTGCTTATGTTCTAATTTTAGTATAAAATGTAGCTTGCAGTAACTTCAATCACAGAGCTGTGAGTGCTGGCAGCGGAAGAAAATGTAGACGCATCCCATGTGCATCTAAATTCCTGAAAGGGATGTATGCTGGATGATCTATCTTACATATTCCATGAGCAGCTGAATAGCAGATATATGTAAGTGTCCTGGTTTAGGGACAAATTTGGGAGAAAACCCCTGAATAGGATCCTTCTGGGAAGCAAACCTAAGTGGCCCCTCTCTCCAACCGGTCTGGTAAAAAACTTCTTTGGAGAAAAGTGGAAAAAACTATTTTACTGAACAAATGAAGTGCATACAAGTATAAAGAATGAATAATATGAAACAATAAAACCTCTCGTTCTTGAGTGAGATGGCAAATAGAGAAAGTTCTTGCTGTGGGTGTAGCTCGGCTCTCTCTTAGCTTTTTATCAGTCTTAGTCCCTCCGGTGTTGCTGGAAAATGCCAAGGTCTAGGCCCTGGTGGGCCGCAGGTGCAGCCCCCAATGCTCCCCTGGGTTTTCAGTCCAGAGCAGGTTTAAACAGTTCTGCGAAAAAGGAAAAGAAAAACAGTTTAGGGAACTTCTCTGCTCTAGCTAGCTGAAATTAACTAAAAGCAAAAAAAAAAAAAAAAAAAAATCTGTCTTGCAGTCTCTCTAAGCCTCTGCTGAATACTCTGTCCACAGAAGAATGTGGAGGAGTCAGGCAGTTTTCTCAAAACAAACTTTGCGCTTCTCTTTGCTCTTAGAACCAGTCTTAAAGGCACAGGACTCAATATACAGCACAAACAGAACAGATGATTGTGCATACAAGCATCATAAAGTTACTCGAGGACATTTTACTCTTTATTTTTATATTGTTAATTTACTAAAACTAATATATATACTCTAGCTCTACACACGCATATAAATACATACAGTGGTAGTACTACTTAGCACACAGCGATAATTGCACATGGTTTTTACTTAATAATTAAATTTCCTTGGGGTACACATTGTGTGGTTTTATCCTTTTGCATTATTTAATATGTGCAGCTTGGTCTTTGAGTAAAGACAATTTTACGGATGGGATCTTCTGTACTTGAAGCAGAATTGATTTAAACTGTCTTTTTAAACAATTCTTTTCCATGTACTACTTTACTTTTAATTTACTGTATGTAGGGGCTCAGATTGAACAGAGCTTGCTCTGTTGGTGGAACTTTGGGTGTTAACTAACTAGGTGGCCTTTGCTAGATGTTGTTCTTAATTTTTGAATGATCCCCCACCCAGTGTTTTCAGGGTGGTTTTTAGCAGTCTATTGTATTTTTTTATTTTGTTTGATGCTTGTGCATGATAGGGGATATGGTACTCTTATTTAATGCTATGTTCCCTAGCCCAGTTGTTGATGAGGCTGTTTTTGAAATGAGTTTTATTGTCTGATTTAATCTTCTTAGGGGTACTATGCTTTTAAAGGACTTGTTTTTTAAGGCTTAGAATGGTGTTATAGGCCATAGCATGAGGCACAGAGTAGGTCTTTAGCTATCCTGTGTTGGCTTTTACTATTGTAAGTACATAGTGCTTACTTTGATGTCTGGGGCAGTGTAATATAATTAATTTGCTAGGCTGCTCTATACTTACACTTGGACTATTGCTTGCTATACTATAGGGGCTTTACTTGCTTGGCTTGCTTGATTGCAGCACACGTCTTACAGTCATGGATGACTTGAGAAATATTGTCTATGGTTAGATCTACCCCTTGGTTTTGCACTCGCTTATAGGTGGCGTCTTTGCCTTGATAACTTGAGGCATTATGGGCTTATTGAGCTAGGAACAACTTTCTTTTGTGTTGCTAATTTAAGTCTATCTTTGACGCTTTTATTTTTGCAGCTTGATTTACTTGCTTGTTGTTTTGGTGTTTTTTATTAGCTTGACTCTTGGGGACATGGGCATTTACATGACGGATTTTGACACGTAGCTTTTCTACTTGAGTGGTAATGTTTTTTTACTTATTAGCAGCTTAGATTGGGGTTTTTTACGCTGCTAGTTGGCTTTTTAAAACTTTTTTAGCTATCTTTTTAGTGCATTGGCTACTATCTATGAATTAGTGTAGAGGTAGAGCTTTGGCTACTTTTTTTTTTTTTTTAGTAATGTCTAGGGCTATTTGAACAGCTTTCAGCTTAGCGAGTTGGTTTGACTTAATTTCTTTTTCAGTGGCTTGTGCAACTTGTCTTGTGGGACTCTATATAACTGTTTTTTACTTTTCTTTTATTTTAATGATGTGGTAGGAACTGTTAGTGAAAAGAGCCTAGCATCTTCTTTTTGCTGGCAGTTGGTTGTATGGTGGAGCTTCTTTAGCACATGTCACTTGTTTTTATTTTTTTTTTTTTATTTATGAGACTAAAGTTTTTACTTTTTGGCTAGTTTGTAATTATTTTTAAAATCTTAGGGCGATTTGGGTTTTTAATATGGGGACGCTGTGTAATGAGGGTAATCTATTTGCTTTATGTGGCATTGGTGGCGTGGTGGGTAGAGGGAAGTTTTGTTTTGAGTATCTATCTTAGCACTGGTAGTCGAGGTGCTAGCAGGAGTAGTGTTTTAGTGCTTACTACTTCTGAGGTGGCTTGAACTCTTCCATAGGCGGCTAAGATTTCTTTTTCTGTTGGAGTGTAGTTGGTTTTAGACTTTTGGTATCTTTGACTCTAGAGTCTTAGTGGTCGGCCCCGAGTCTCTCTAGGCACTTTTTGCTAAAGGCTCTAGGACAGGCTATTGTTTTTGGCTGCTGAATAGAGCATGTTTTTTTATTTTTGGTCCCATTCTGACTGGGCTAAGGGCTACTGCATGAGTGATTTCTTGCTTGATTTGGGCAAAGGCTTGTTGCTGCTCAGGACGCCAGTGGAAATTGTTCTTCTTGCAGGTAACCGGGTAGAGAGGGCTCACAATCTGGCTGTACTCAGGAATGTGCATTTTTTAGAAACTTATGGTGTTTAGGAAAGCTTGTGTTTCTTTTTTGTTGGTTGGTGGACACATTGCTGTGATTTTGTTGATGACTTTAGTGGGAATTTGATGCTTTTTATCGTGCTACTTTACTTTTAGAAACTGGATTTCTTGAGCAGGTCTCTTAACGTTGCTTTTTTTGATAGCAAAACTAGCATTTAGGAGAATTTGGATGATTTTCTTTTCTTTTTCAAATACTTTTATTGCTGTGTTCCCTTACACAATGATGTCATTGATGTACTGTAGATGTTCTGGAGTTTTACTTTTTTCTAGTGCAGCCTGGATCAGTTTATGGCAGACAGTGGGGCTGTGTTTCTACTCGTAGGGCAGTCAGTTTCAGGTGTACTGCACGTTCTTCTAGGTGAAAATAAAATGAGGTTTGCATTTTGCAGCTAGAGGAATGGAGAAAAATGCATTAGCAATTTTAATAGTGGTGTACTATTTTGCTGCTTTGGACTGCAGCTCGTACTGGAGTTCCAGCATGTCCAGCACAGCAGTGCTCAATGGTGGAGTCACTTCGTTCAAGGCATGGTAGTCTATAGTTAGTTTTTATTTTTTGTTAGGTTTGTGCACAGGCTAGATGGGGCTGTTGAAGGGTGAGTGGGTTTTGCTGACTACCTTTTGAGTTGCTAGCTTACGGATCATCTTGTGGATGGGAATCACAGCATTTTGAGTTGTTTTGTACTGTTGGTGGTGCACTGTTGAAGTGGCAACTGGCACTTGTTGCTCTTCTACTTTTAGAAGACTTACAGCAGATGGGTTTTTTGATAGTATAGGTAAGGTATTTAATTGCTTAACACCCCCTGTCTCTACAGCTGCTATTCTGAATGCTTACTTAAATTTTTGGGGGTCTTTGAAATACTTATTTTGGAGGTAGTCTATGCTTAAAATGCATGGAGCTTTTGGGCTAGTTACAATAGGGTGCTTCTTTTACTTATTTTTAGTTAGGCTTACATCAGCTTCTACTAAAGTAAAGTCTTGTGAATTTTCTGTCACCCCAGCAATGGAAACAGATTCTTCTTCTACATGTCTTGATGGGATTAATGTGCACTGTGCACTAGTGTCAACTAAGGCTTCATATTTTTGTGGTTTTGATGTGCTAGGCTAACGAATCTACACAGTTTAAAAAACATGGTTTTCTTTAGCCTCTACTTGGCTAGAGGCAGGGCTCTTTTAAGCTTGATTATCTTTATTTTCTTGGGTAACTGGAGCTGCTTTTTCCTTGCTAGAACTTCTTTTTATAGTTTTGCTGTTTAACAATTTATGTAGCTGTTGTGTTATAGCATCAGTAGACTCTCTATTTTATTTTTAATGTTTTTTTTACATTTACGCAGGAGGGCTTAGAGCTTAGTTTGTGGGATGCTTTTTTTTTTTTTTTTTTTTTTTTTCTAAGGAAACGTTTGCCTGTGATGCCAGACCCTCTAACCTGTAATGCAGAGATTTGGAGAATGGTTTTTTGAGTTCTTTGTGATTTTTTTCTATTTTGTCTGCTAATCCCTGCACCTGTGTTTTTAGAGCTCCAATTTTTGCATGTGTTGGACTATGCATGGCATTTGCATATGCTTGGAGGTTTTTTGCTATATTAAGTACAGTCTCTTTTGCATTATCTCCCTTTATTATTGCTAAAGCAGAAGAGTATTTTTGTGGCTTAAGTTGTATAAGTTTTCTCTACATTACAGGTGTACATGGTACTAAGTCGGGGTTCTTAGTGTTTAGGTCATCTGAGAATAAAATCTTTGTTACTGCTATTTTTTTTAAGCACTGAATGTGTTTAGCAGTGTGTGACTTATTCTAGAAAAGTTATAAACTATATAGAGGAAGGTCACTACGTGAAATATTAGGGAGGTTGGGTTTTTAACATTTAGGAGACTTTGAACATTTTCTAAAACTGACTTAAAAGAGAAGAAGGAAAGAAGAGGCTGAAGAGCTTTATTTTCTACTCCTCCTCTAACAAATTGGGTGCAATTGTTGATAAATTCTTAAAACATGTTGCTGGAATTAGGACGCAGAGTAGGATGAAAAAACTATAAACTGAACATGCTTAGAATAAACTCTAGTATTTTTATAAGCTTCTTGTAAATTATAATCACTGAGCTTAGGAAAATAACTATTTTAATTTGTTCATCTTCAGTGTAAAAGCTGTGTGTTAGGGACAATATTGGAGCTATTTCTGGGTAAGAAAACAAACTTAGGGACTAGAAATGTATTAAAACTTTAAAAAAGCTTAGGGAACAGAAACGTAGAAAAGACTTTAAGAGACATTAGGAATTCAAGAAGCAACATGGCCACTGACTGTTTAATCTCTACACAAAGGATAACTAAAAATGCAGTTAATAATAATTAATACAAGTTTCTTCCACTCTCTCAGGCCCCCCACGTTGGTCACCAGTTAGAAGTATGTCCTGGTTTAGGGACAAATTTGGGAGAAAACCTCTGAATAGGATCCTTCTGGGAAGCAAACCTAAGTGGCCCCTCTCTCCAACCGGTCTGGTAAAAAACTTCTTTGGAGAAAAGTGGAAAAAACTATTTTACTGAACAAATGAAGTGCATACAAGTATAAAGAATGAATAATATGAAACAATAAAACCTCTTGTTCTTGAGTGAGATGGCAAATAGAGAAAGTTCTTGCTGTGGGTGTAGCTCGGCTCTCTCTCAGTCTTTCATCAGTCCCAGTCCCTCCGGCGTTGCTGGAAAATGCCAAGGTCCAGGCCCTGGGGGGCCACATGTGCAGCCCCCAATGCTCCCCTGGGTTTTCAGTCCAGAGCAGGTTTAAACAGTTCTAAGAAAAAGGAAAAAAATACAGTCCAGGGAACTTCTCTGCCCTAGCTAGCTGAAACTAACTAACTAACTAACTAACTAACTAACTAACTAAAAAAAAAAAAAAAAAAAAAATAAAAAAAAAAAAAAAAAAAATCTCTGTCCTGCAGTCTCTCCAAGCCTCCACCAAACACCCCGTCCACAGAAGAATGTGGAGGAGTGTCAGGCAGTTTTCTTAAAACAAACGCCGCGCTTCTCCTTGCTCTTAGAACCAGTCTTAAAGGCACAGGACTTAATATACAACACAAACAGAACAGACGATTCGGGATACAAGCATCATAAAGTTACCCTAGGACAGTAAGGTAGATGATTTCTCACTAAGAAGGAATGTAACATAGTACAGAAATATGTTGCTCATTTTTACTTTCCCTGAATCAATCTAGGACAACAAAACATTTTCCTGCTTCTATGGATTATTGATCTACTAGCATTTATAAAGCTGCTTTATGGGCAACTGATACATTCAAAAATATTTTAGAAAGAAAACTTTATGGAAAGGCTTTGAATTGGAAGCTTGCAACACAACCAAGCTGAAGAGAGAAGAGAATGAGTGAGTGACTTTAAACCGCAAGAATTTAAGAAATTGCCTGTGAAAAGAAGCAAAAGAAGCAAAAAAAGCAAAAGAAACAAAAGAAACAAAAGAAACAAAAGAAGCAAAAGAAAAAAGATTGTCAAAATCTCAGATGACTGGAAAATTGTTTAAAAGTGCTATTTTTGCAAAAAACTATTCACATATATACAGAATTATTATATAGTACTAAGGAAAATTAGCAGATTTTTATTTAAAGATTTCTTTATATTGGCAGATAAAACAAATGCCTTAGTTCTTATTGTGCAGAAAAAAATCACTCTTACATTCCTAAGAGGTTTTAGCACAGCTTTAACAGTTTGATCATGAATGTCCAGACAAGCCAATTTCAACCAATTTCCTTCTTTCTCTTGTCTATTTATTTTCATGACAAAAATTACTTTTCATTTAACTGGGAATTTACAAAAATATCTTTAGGCCAGATCCTTGTAGATTATAAAAGGAATGGTGCATGTTTCAGCCTTTAATGAATCTGGTAAGCTCTAAATCTTTATCAGAATTCAAATTTAAAGATTTACAGGGGATTTTTTTTTTTTTTTTAACTATTAAAACTGCTTGGACTCCATTTCCTTAATCATTGAACTAATTGAAATTATGTGAGTCCAATGCCAAGGCTATGATGTTTCAATAATCCCATGGTAAAGAGAAGAGAATGGGATTTTAGATACTTAAGAACATGTCTGGCTAGCAACTACAGAAATAGACTGTTGTAATGCATTAATAGTATTTATATTGTGTTTCATTGGATTTGTAATCTGTACCACGTGATTTGTCCTTACTCAACTGTAACCCAACTCTCTTTCACTCCCACTTCTCCCTCATTGGGTAGGGTCTTGTCCCTGCCTCTGGGCCCTGCCCCCTGGGGAAAAAGCCCCAGCATGGGTGGGGCCTCATCTTTCTGGTGCTGGTGAGCCATTGGGAAGAGCTCCAGCGAAGCAGGGCAGGACTCAAGAATAAAATACCAGATACCTTATATACATTAAATTAGGGATCTCTGTAACTACAATCTACCTCCTTATTTAAGACAAGAATCTTAATCAATATTAAAAAAAATTTCAAACCCAGAAACCATGAGCTTTTAAGCCTATGGTACAATGACATATGATCAATATGATCATTTAGTACTTTAATTTCATACAAATTCTTTTTGAGTACATAATTTTAGGACAACAAATTACTGGAACATCTTGTACTCTAAAAAAGGTTAAATATTTGCAAAAAACTCTGAAGCTCCACAAAGATAAAAGAGAAGGAAAAAACTCCTCAAACACTGTAAAATAAATCAAAATTATATTATCAAATTCAGCAATAAGCTTAAGGTAAAAAAAATTAAGCTGATCTGTACTAGTTATAGTCTGTAAATTAATTTTCACTAGAGGTATTAGTCATAGCAGGAAAGTAGTGCCTACGAATACTGTTGTAAAACAAAAGAGGTGGGGATTTATTTCACCAACTGAGGCTGTAGTTAATATTTTAGCAATTGCCTTGAAGTCTCTGTTGTATAGCTACTTACTGATCTACCTATCTATGTATGTCACTGGCTTTTTAGTAGCTTTCTCAGGTCTGCTTGTTCAGGTGATAGAGGATTGTTTGGTCAAGGGTGGAAATCTTTAGGGAAGGTGTTCAGCAAAGATTCAGGGGGAGATCAGCACCAAGTATACACATTCTTGGATATCTGACTGCTTTTATGAAGAATAGCAAAAGCAGAGACTTATGGACTGTAGCACTGATAGCAGAGTTCTATGCCACACTGTAGGCATTACCTAATCCTTAATTTTTTTTCACAATTCTGACCTTTATTCCAGGACTTTACTACAGGAGACTTGACAAGAAAAGGATTTGGGTCAGGATTTTAAAGGTGATCAAATTTGTATTTGGGGAATAATAAAACTTAGGTTTAACTTGACATTTCCTTAATGGGAGGAGATAGTATAGCATCTCTCTCAATCATGTGTTAGGCTGTACTTTTAACAAATAAATGAGTAATGTTTCTCTAACGACCACTTTATTTTGTAGTCATACTCATTATGACCTATTGTTACTGCCAATGGAATATGAAAAGTAACAATAAATGAATAATTTCGGTAATTTTTGATCTGGGCAATGAGTAATAATCACATTTTTGGGGTTTCTTGTACTTGTCTATTTACTAAGTTCTTGATAAAGTGCTATATTCCATAAGCAAAATATTACAAGGTCCACTTTCAAATTTGCTCAGCTGCAGGAATATTTTTAAATTGCTTTCAGATAAGTAAGCTTATGCAATAACTAATGAGCATATAATTCCACTGACAGTGCTGCTGGAAAAGGAAATTACAGACCAGAAAGGCATCAGTTTCTAGTGAGGAGCACATTTTGGTAAGTGTGTTTAAAATTACTTGGTGTTTAAGAAAGATTCTCTCTCCCAGTTGCAGCGTCCACCTTATGCAGAAAGAAAGCTTCTGAAACAGTGAAAGCCTTCAGCAAATACTTTTCCAGCTGCAGTATGCAATCTCTATGAAACCAGCTTAAATAAATAGACAGATGCCCAGGTTTGACTGGAGAGGGAATGGTATTACATGAAAAATAACTACTCAGGATGATGGAATGTTACAAATAACATCCAGATCATGCTCTGTGCTAGCTAAGAACTTTTTTATGGCAAGATGTAGCAGTTCAGTGTTGTATGCAGCACCATGCAGTCATCACACCTTACCTGGAAGTCTCCACAGAAGAGCTGTTTTTTGTAGGCAGGTGTTGGAGTCCAGGGCATTCCTTTGGCTGCCCTGGAGGGTCAGAGACCTGGACAGGGGGGTCTGGGACCCTGGCCCAGAGCCCAGAGGGACACTGGCTTTGATCTCAGTCCATGGGAAAGGCTTCCTGCACTGCGGGAGGGATTGCAAGCCACAAGAGTGTGAAAGATAGTAGTTTAGCTTATCACAGGGTGAGAAAACAGTAGGTTTGAGTTTTTAGTATGGAAGTGAATGGGAGCAAGATGGAGGATTTGGGGCGTTGTCTCCTGCTTCTTCTTTCTTATTCCCTCACTCCATTTTCTGCAGTGATGGTGGCACAAAGTAGTTTAAAGAGATTGGGTCAAAGTAGGGATGACCTGTTTAGAATAAGTGATAGGTATTGGCAAATAATGATAAATAAAGAACATGTAGTAATTGGTATAAAAGATAGAGACAACCCAGTCCAGGAGGAGTCGAGGAGTCACCAGATGCCCGAATAGCTGCACAGATCTTAATCGGGCACTGAGAAAATAGTAAGATAAGAAATAATAAACAAAGCATGCAACCTTGAAAAATCAGGACCTGAATACTTCGTCTCTTTTTTACATTTGGCTCAGAGCTTTGCAGAGGGCAAAAAGACTCTAAAACCCCCTGAATCTCAGAACTAAAAATCGAGAGGCTGGTAAGTATTGCAATTCAGTTTTACAGTTGAGGAAACATGCTTTGAAAATCTAAGATCTCTGTAATTCAGTGCCTCTTAATTTATCCTGGATACATAGAGAAGAGAGAGGGACCCACATTGAACTACACACAATCGAAAGAAATTTGCATTGAAGGTAACAATAGAAATTTTCAGCTGTAAGTATGGTGTAACCTATAGGAGACCTTTTGCTCTTCTAGATGATTTGAAAGGCACTTACAATCCATTATTTCAATAGATTGATGGTAGATATGCATTTTATTCTTAAAAACTTGCCATTTAGCTCCAATCTGCATAGCTTGATCTCTTCTCCCCCCCACTCTCCCGACTCAAAAGCAAACTTTAGAAGTGCTCTGATCCTGTCAGTTTAGTCTGTTACTATGAACTGAAAATCAAAGCTTGTATAGTTAAAGCTTTGGCAGCTTCAATTACTTTGCCTTTTCAGAATGTATTTAATTCTCCTTTTCATGCATCAGCAGAGACATGCCTCTCAGATGTTCTTCAGCTACAGCTGTGTGCACTTGTATTGACAAATTATCAAATAAACTCAAAGGGAAAGAGATAAGTAGAAAGGCATTTTCCTATGGAAGACAAAAAATGAAGGAAAAGAAGAAAAACATAGATTTTTTTTTTTTTTTTTTTTTTTTTTTTTTTTTTTTTTTTTGGAATAGGCCAAACTGATTTGCAAGTATTTCTTCAAGCAGGCAATTGCACTCTACAGGGATGGTAATTGTGGTAATTACTTGCAATTATTGAATAGCTTTCATCTATCATATATTTATGTTGTATGCAGGTTACGCAGGAACCAAGTAGATTTGAATGCCCTTCTATTAATATATAATATCTTACAATCTGCCTATCTCATAGTGTTGCTTATATTCTGTGGTTCTGCAAATGGGTCATCCCAAATGCCTGAAAACACTTGACTGTGTTTGGTTTTGTTCACCATTCTTAGTTTTGTACCTCAGTTTATGCAAACTCACTGCAGTTTGACAAAAGAAAGGATGCTGCTGTACAGCACACTTTACTTTGAAGACTTTGGGAAAAATTTTAACATCTTTAAAATGTGAATGCTTTCTTTTTTCTGTGTGCCTCACACTGTTTATACAGTGCAGTCATCTCTGGCCATATGGCCAGGGCACTAGGGAAAAAAAAAACCACAAAAACTGTTGCAAGAAACAGAAAAGCCATTGACGATATAGAAGGAGCAGAACAAAGACACCTCTTACTAAATACTGGTCAAAGCTTTCTGCCTGCAGTGTTTTTTCCCAGACCAGAAAGAGTTTTCCCAGACAAGAACAATAGACTGGAGAACAACGACAAGAAGTGATGGCAATTAACATCTTAATTCACCTGAATGTGGTGGTCAGATGTCTCTTAACACCTTGTTAGATAGTTTCGACACATGGTGTCCGGAAGAAGGATATTGCAGCAACACTTGAAATGTATTAAAATAAGAATCTTCCATGGTGACTTCTGAGAGCCAGACTTCTGAGATATAGCATAAAATCACTTCACTGCTATTTTTTAAACTGTAGCTGCTTGAAGCTTGCTAGCTAAAAAAGGTCATAGGACAGGAGGCAAAGGACATACTGTAAGTTAACCATACACCAGCTGCTTCAATTACTCTTGGCTATCATCACACCACAGTAACATTCACAAAAGTCAGAGAAAACTCAGACAGAAAGCTGAAGGACAATAATGTCCTTTGGATAAGAAAAGAAATAGAACTCCTAGAAGCAGGATGAAAGATCTTCAATAAATAAAATTAAATGTAATGCTAACTATGTGTTTGAGTAAAGGTCTGAAGTTTCCAGTGACATTAATGATGTATCATCTTATGAAGGAAGATATCCAAAGAATCAATAAAATCATAGAATGGTCTGGACCTTAAAGCCTACCTCATTGCACCACCCTTTCCACTAGACCAAACCCCCATATCACCTGGCCTTGAATACTTACTAAAACTTCAGTTCTGTCACTGGAACTTTGCAGTAGATCTCTTATAATTTAAGGTTATTGCAGAATTCTGAGCCTTGAACATCTGCCATCACTTATGAGGCTGTTTATTAAAAGAAAATGCTGAATGTCAGATACATTAAAATGAAACATTCAGCATTAGTAGTGATATGCCTTAGCCTTGAACCTAGAAGTATTTTTCAGGCAAACACACAATTATGTTTGTTGCCAGGGAGACCGTCATTCTCATGTTTCAGTTGTTCAGTCGGATAGCTAAGCACTACTTCTCCAGAGATGTGTCATCCAGGCCGCTGGTTAATTTCCACTTGATACACTCAGCAAAATCTATTAAGCCACTTGCTTCTAAGCATGCCACATGCTGTACATGGTATTCTTGTAGCAAGAGTATCTGCAGCCTTGGAACGTCATGCTACATAGTCCTTTCTTTGACTCTGGTAAATACAGCTATTCCTAACTCATATTTGAATACCTGTAGACAGTTTCTTGATTGTTCTCATCTTTGTAGCTCTATAATACTCAGCGAAAATCAATAATATAATGTCTGAAAAAAATATCTGTTCATCACCTAAACACTTAATATTCTTGATGAAAACAGAATTTACCTTGCATATATGGGGCATGGTTCACATTTGTGGGAATGTGGATAAGGACTATGTACCATAGCTCTTCCCCTCTGGCTAGCCTTATGACAACAAACCAGAAAGCACTCAGAATCTGTTCAGATGATCAGTAGATGTCAACTATATCCTGAAAGAAATCAGCTTTAATGCTTTTAACGGACTTTTCTGTTATGCCCATTCTCTGCAGTTTTAAACTGCATCTCAACCCAGCAAATGTCTGAGCTAGTGAATGCAAAATGTTCCTATTTGCCCCTGCCATTTTTCGAGTGCCACTGACATCCTTCAATCCCTCACCAAGGCGTTAGTAAACTGATAGATCCTATTCTGTGCCAGTGGTCCCCTGCCTAATTTCTAGTGCCATCCCACAGCTAATGAGCTGCTGGGAGCTGTATCTGAGGTTTGAAATCTCAGTGGTTGTGCATCCCAGAATTTTGTGCATGAACTCCATCTAGTACAAACAAAAAGGATGTATTTTCAAAAGAATGATAAGTCCCTCAGTTCCCATGGTGTTCACTTGATCAAAATCTTAATTCTTCATGTATTTTCAAAGATTCATATATTCTATGGATTTAGTACACATTCAAAGATGTAAAAATATTTAAATAATAAAATTTATTTTGTAATGATCATTAGCTAAAGCTACATGCTAGTAAAGTTAGATGTCTGATTTGTGGAATATATGACCTGAGTTAGGCCACTTTCTTGAACTCTTGTGATTTAAAGACATGGCCATTTCTAAGGCTATCCTTCTTGCCTGTCCTGAAAACGATCACATTTGCCAACTTGCAGTTGACTGGGACCCCTCTACACTCCCCAGAATTTGAAAATGGACTGGAAGAACTCTCATGATTACATCAGCCAGCTCTTTACCTTGGATTAATTTCATTAGGCCTCCCAAAGTTATAAGGATCCATCTGGAGCAGTAAATCATGCATAGGTTTGGAGGAATACCAAAGAAGGTTGTTTAAGCTCCACAGCCGACTCCTGTCTCTGTCTTGTGCCTTGTTTAAATGGGGGATAGGGTTGGATTATGAGGTGCATGTGGAAGGGGATAGGTTTTGGCAGGGTTTCTTTATCTCAAGATTAACCTAAAAAAAAAAAGATAAAGGCATATTGCCCTCCCCCGTCCCTTTGTTATAAATGAGATGGACCAAATTCGATAAATCAAAATTTGGAATTTTATTGAGAGACAAAATGACAGTCTCGGACAGCCACAATTAAAAGGACAGCATCGAGCCTGGGGTCGCCGCTGGGTGAACAACAGTAACACACTCTGCCAGTCTGTTATCCCCAAGTTCACACTTTTGGTTTGCAGCAGTCTCTTTTTATACACTGGATCGCGGAGAGAGGCTCGGGATGTCGACGGTCCTCCCTCCGGAGCATCTTCATTAAACATGCAGGTTTCAGTTCTAAGAGTCTGAATGGATCAGCGGAGGAGGACAATGCTGTTAATGGTCGGGTCCAGGTGTGGTGTGGACATGTTAATTCCAGACGGAGACCATCTAGATACGGATCTGATACAATCATCGGGTCCTCCGGGCTATCATCCCCGTTTTCCGTTGCCTTTTGTTTCTTTTCAACAATTCCTGGCAGCGACAGTCTTCTGTCCTCCTTTCTGGTAATTCCAATCAAGCTTTCCTTGTGTCCCTCCCATGCCTTTTCAGGCTAGAGAAATTCTTGTATTTTATTAAGCCACCTTCCCCCGAGTTAACTCACAAAATGCTATTTTAAACAAAACTTAACTTCCAACATGCTAGTTTATACAGCACTTATACAGTTGGTATTACATTTTATATTCTATTAACATGAATTAACTTTAGAACATATGTTACATTCCTTTTTAATGATTCCCAGCAGAGGCATGTTTGTGTCTCCCTCCTGGTAATTCTAATCATGTTTTGTCTCATATCCCCCCCGTCTTTTCAGGCAAGAGAAATTCCTATACCTTTACTGAGCTGCTTTCTTCTGAGTTAACTCATAGCATATTGGATTAAAACAAAACTTATAGGGATGGTATTACATTTTATATCTTTTAACATGAATTAACTTTAGGACATATATCACACCTTTAAAATGAACCCTTATGAGATATGTACACTACCAAACTGTCCGAGTGAATCCCATCTTCAGGTTTTTTGGAGTGTCCCAAATGTGTGGTGTAGCTGAAGGGAGCAATCACTATGTTAGGCTTGCTGGTAAATAAAGATCATAGAAATATTTCTTGCCAGTCTGATTATTTAAAAGTGGTTAAGGATGGCTGTCCAGGGTCATCACTCTTTAGTACTGAGATGAATTCAGCATCTCAGCCCCGGTTATATCAGAGCTAGCAAAAAGGGTGAACTGCATACAGCATGGAACTTTTGCAGTTATTCACCAGGATGTTCTGGGGAGACAAACAGAGCTGAAATCTCACTTGTCTAAATTCTGAATGCGTTGGATCAGCTTAGGTAATACATTTCTAAGTGACTTTTGCAGCCTTTCTTTAAGACAGGCAGATTATCTGAGTCAGCGTAATGTCTTTTTATTTCTTAGGTTCAAGAGGACATTTCAAACAACTTCTGTGAAAGATTGCCTGTCCTTGTGAGCATTTTAAAGTAAATTAGTAGGTCAGTTTTGGAGAAGAAATTTCTGTGGCAGACCACTATGTGGTGTGTGCTACTTGCTTCACTGTGACCAGGGTGGTGTCTGAGATTTGGTTTTGTGTGGAGGACAGCCTGAGCTCCTCAAACCCTCAGGCAGCTCAAGTCTTGTATAGCAAATGTGCTGAATTCAGCTCAAAGAAGAGCCAGTGACTTACCCTGACACCTAAATTATTACAGCAATGGATGACTGTGAAATACTCTGGAATATTCAACCTGTCCTTGCCCGCTTCCTTAGGCATGTGATTGAAAAAAATAATACAGGGTAGGTGGATATAGATGTGTCTGACCTGGTCAAACTCTATGAGTACTTGAACAGACAGCTCTTATTTTCTAGCAATATGACTTAATCCTGCAGGACCATTGGGAAATACAAAAGCAGAAATTGTAATTGGAGTGGGGCAGCAAGTAAACAAGACACAATTTGGTTCTGCTCTCTGTGACCTTCCTTAGGGACAAAGGTAGGTCATGACTTCCAAATTATCTTTGTTTCCGAAATATGTTTTTTCCTGTGCAGGATCTAGGCTCAGTACAGCTTTTCTTCTCAGTGTCAGTCAGTTGTCATTATTTCCCTTCGAAATCAAAATTAAAGTCATCAGTCAGTTAATAGAACTTCTAATGTCTCTTATTCTCTCTGGATGCCTGAATTAGTATCCCAGATCCTCAATACCTCCACTGCATAATGATGCTTCACATGCACAGAAGCAAAACCATTCAGCATACAAACATTCTGATGATGAGTGCTCCAGCTATAACACATCTCTCTACAGATACAAAAGCACATTTGCTTGCTTGTTTACCTTTTGTAGCAGCATATGAAAACAGAAGTGTTTCATGCCCTTCCTCCATCCCATTCTCCCAGTCATAATTTTCCTGCACATGTTTGATCTTCCTGTATTTTTTGGGTGCCATCCATGAAATCTATGTTAACTCTGATTTCCTTCCGTAGGTTATTTCTGTATGCATGTTTTTCAGCAAGTGAAAAGTGCCCCAATGTTTTCAAAAACAGCTGGAATTTAGGAACCCACAAAGTATTACAAACATAGCCCCCTTCATTTAGCAGGAATATTGATGTATAGATACAGCAAAGAAAAACCCAAGTTAAAATCAATGAAACTATTTCAAAAATGAATATATTATTTTTATCAAATGTGCATTTTTATAAGCCATTACTCTTACTCTTCCACATCTCAAAAAGAATATCCCTTAACTCCATGGCTATGTTTAACAAAACAAATTTGAAATTTTAAATGTATCACAAAGTAAATTTATTGAGAACTACAGTCTACTTACAAACCCTATCAGAAAAGTCTTTCTGAACCTTGTTATGAATGGAGAGTGGAATTTAAACAAGTTTTGCCTCTGCCCAGGCCTCTGACAGTAGACAGTAGTTTGTTGAGATGGCTAGCACCTCAAAACCCACTCTTGTTTGCAAATTCTTAATAATGGCCAATTAGGTCTATTATGAAATGAATTATTTATTTAATAGACACCAATTTAACAGACATAAGACTTTAAAAGATTACTTACTACACAGGATTAATAAAAGAAACTCTACTAGTAGATAATTCATTGCATTATAATAAGGTACTTATATTACAGCTAGTGAAGTAATAGTATAGATTAGGATTCTATGTATCTTACCATCCAATTTCTGATGGGGAATACATCAAAAATCATGTGTTCTCAATTTCACAGAATCACAGAATTACTAGGTTGGAAGAGACCTCTTTGATCACCAAGTCCAACACTTGCCCTAACACCTCAACTAAACCATGGCATGAAGTACCACATCCAGTCTTTTTTTAAACACCTCCAGGGATGGTGATAACTTTTCTGGAAAAGTTACATGAAGATGCATCCAATGCTTTAGGGAGGAATCCTACCCCTGTTTTCTGGGGGTGTGTAGGAGACCTGCCTCCATGAGAATTTGTGTAGCTTTTATAGTGAAAATTTGTATAGCTTTTTCAGTCAATGATTCCTACCTTATCTCTCTCTATGTCTTGTTTTCAAGGCAAAGATGTTTATTTCTCAGCTGGGGATCTCACCCCCTTGATGTCAGATATAACTCCCCACTGGGCATCTGCCCCATCTGTCCATCCTGGGTTATCTCACCCATATGCACCAGCTGATGGACACAGCAGATAAGCTTTCTTCTGTGGCAGAGAGTGGGGGGTAGGGAGCATCCTGCCACAATGTATGGTCGCTTTTTACTGTTTTCATCATATATGCTTCTTAACATTGATTTACAGACAGCAAGTCAGAAGTCAAAAAGCCCCTTTCACTGATTTTTGCTAGTATTAGATTCACTTTTTCTCTTCTGTGGCAGTACATACACATATTCATATGGTACTGGCTATGCAAATAAGTTTTTCCCTAGGATTCTAGGTGTAAAGGATATTTCAGAAGTATGAGAAGACTGCAACTCACTTTAAATTCAAAATTAGTGTTTCTCAATTTAAAGTATGCTAAAATGTCCATAGCATGTTCAGAAAAAAAAGTACTGTGCAAATTTAACATGTGGTTTATATAGTTTTTTTTTTTAATTATTATAATGTATCTTTAAAACTTTATCCTATCTTGCAAACACAGCATTGTCGTTCCTATTGCACTGACACAATGCTTCAATAAAACAGTAATTCAATAATTCAAAATTACTGAGAAACATTTTTCCATGTCCCCTAAATCAAGAAAAATTGCTCAGCAGCTAAAATTTTAAGAAAAGCAACAAAGCATAAAATAAAGTCCTTTGACCTACCATACACATAGGGAAAGTCTAAACTGATTTGATGCGGTTACTATTCTTTTTCAGGTAGTGCTGATTCTGTGCTTCACACTATTGAAAGAGTGGAATATATGGACACTGGCCCAAAGTTCTTATAATTTTGCAAATCACAACAGACTTAGACTTCAAAATGACAGACCTTTATATGGAAAAATAAGGCATTTGGGATATTCTGCCTATGAATTTTCTTTTTCAAGCCAAAGGTTGATCTTTTGTGGTGATGCAAGAAGTGGGCTTTTAGGTTTTTATAAGATGTTTATGTTATGGTTCATTTCACTGTGTCCCCAGTTTTGTAACCATCCATTTCCTTTTGTGTTCTCTGTATAATAAGGTGTTTTGTATCAGTCCTCCCACCCCCTACCTATCTGTGTCCATCCCCTCTGCCCTCCCCCCCCTTCCCCCTCCCCCCCAGCCTGTCTATCACTCCAGGGAGAGGGCTTCAGGTGATAGGTAGCCTGGGGGGAATTCTTTTCCTCTGGACGTGGTTGGTCAGAGACTTGGGGATGGGCAGACCTTGTTACCCCCAGAATCCCCTGATCTGTTGTCTTCTTGTATCCTCCCTGGAACCCCTCCCCCGCTTATAAGGTGGAGGAGGGAGATTCAAACTGTCTTCAGCTCTGCTCTCTCTCGCTTGCTGGCCCCCCTGGCCTGAGGTTTGGACCAGCTGCAGACTTCCCACAGCTGGGCCTGAATAAACATCTTTAACCTGCAAAGCTGAGAGCCGTCCTTTTCTTCTTATGCCGTTGCTGTCACGGCACTATTTGGTCGAGCTGCTGCTGAGAAGCTGACCAGCAGGTAAAGATAGCCTGTGTGTTTATCTGAACTGGGAACTTCTGTGGCTGTGTTGACCTGAGCTAGTCGGAGGTCAGCTCCCACCCGGTGCGGGGACAGAACCAGCCACAATCTTTGTCCCTTGCAAAACAGGCACAAATCTCCATTGCTCTGACCTTGGATATCCCTGCACCAAACTGTGGAGTTGGGGAAGATTTGGGATTAATAAGAAAAGAGAACTCACCAGGGTCCTGAATCACTAATGTGTTAATTTTCTTGATTTATTAAAAAATAAACTGCTTTTCTTGGTCTCCTCTCTAGCATCTCATCTGAAACCTCCTCTGAGAGATGTTCACAAGAAGATCTTTGCCCAGTGCAAATGATGTAGTGGATGACCCACAATTTTATGTAATACGTATACACTCTGAAGACTAGAATATAATGTTGGCTACAGATATTAGGAGTGAAAGGTATCTGTTATTTCACTTGCATCCCAAATGAAATGCATGTTTACCCTTTTTGCTTCCATCAAATTATGAAATAAATCAATTTACAGATTTGTTTGAAACTGAGTTTCATAGCCAATCTGTACAACACAGAAAGCATTGCCTGATATTCTGCTAAAGCATTCTCTTTTTTTTAAGCTTTTCTTCTCTTTCCTGGTAATGATGGGAATAGGAAGCACAAATCATAGTAATCTGAATGATAACTCCCTTTAGAAGTTTGGGACCTGGAATGGTTTATTGCACTTAGAAAGGTTTTACATATACTCCTTGGAATCAGAATTTTTTAACATACAAATGGCCATTACACTTTCTAATATTTACTTCTCTCCTAGGCAATTAAATCGTCTTAGGAAGCTTTGTTTCTCTAAGTTGTATCTTGAGTTAAAACCACCACAATGAGAACACATATCTCCCCTTCGCAGAAAAAGACTTGACTTTTTGTTGATATATTTTGAGATTAAAATTACTTGTGATAGAGAGAGACAGACCAGAGAGGGCAAGGTAGATGTTCAACAGCTTTGTAATTTACTTTGGAACTTACTGTGATTGAGTTAAAGTTATCAATATACTACAGTGCAGATAAAAAATTTCTCATACAGAAGATATTTAGGGAAGGACAGGAACAAGCACAAGTGTTGTCTATGAATGTAGCACACCTGCTCTGTAGCTGAGACCTGGTACTGTATCTCCTCAGCTGCAAATCTACAACTGCAGATGGTTATTAGCATAAATCCTGGAATCCTAGAGTGGGCTGTGTTGGAAGAAATCTTAAAGAACACTGCATTCCAACTCCCCTGCCATGGGCAGGGACACCTTCCATTAGACAAGGTTACCCAAAACCCTATCCAGCCTTTGAACTGTCTTTGAACACTTTTAGTGATTGGGCATCCACAATTTCTCCAGACAACCTGCTCCAGTGCCTCAGCACCCTCACAGTAATGAATTTCTTCTTAATATATAATCTATCCTTCACTTTAAAGCCATTCCTTCGTGTTCTGTCACTATATGCTTTCAGAAGCTACAAAGTGTGGGAGTTCTTTTGAGAGACCAAGACAACCGTCAGTGGCAAAAGGCAAGAGCCTGCTCTCTGTTTGGGGGGTAGGGGGGAATTAGAGCTTTATTTGGTCCAGAGCTCCTTTAGCTCCTTCCCTGTCCCAGTTCTGATGCCAAAGAGACCGAGGCCCCTGGCAGTCCCAGGGGGTTTTCTCCGGGGGAAGGGCCTAGAGGCAGGGACAAGCCACTACCCAATCAGGGACAAGGTGGGAGTGGAACAGAGTTGGGTTACATTCCAGTGTGGGAGGATTGACGCCGTGGATCAGGGACAAACTGCGTGATGCAGTTTCCAAGGGGAACTGGGGCCGGGGGGTGGTAACATTACAATCAAATATAAAAATTAAACACAATACAAACCAATTAACACACTGTAACAACAGAGAAATCCAGTTCTGTTACTTACAAGGGGTAAATGGACAGGGTTGAGGTTTGCTCAGAGTTTCTCAGCCCTGCAGCATTTCTGTGCAATATTGAGCTTCTGCTAATTTTCCAAAGGAATTACAAATTTCTGTATTCTCCATGTGAATCTCTAATCCAAATGAACATCAGTACCATCTGTCATAATACAATTCGCAAACATTTGTAAACCCACTGAACAGAAACCCACTCTCTTTCTGTAACAGAATTACAAGCTAAATTTCTACCTATCCATACAAGGAGTTATAAATGGTAAGAGTTTGACATGGGATTTTGTAAAATGTCATTTCAAATATTCTCATCTCTTTGAGAACAAAAGTGGCTAAATTCAGTCAAAATTAAGTTGTGAGTAAGATTTTCTTCAGTTTATTTTAAGATCATGCAAGCAGGTTTTAAAATAAAAATATAACAACATTTAGAAAAGATAGCATTAGTTAGAATGATATTTATCTCTTATTAAAGTAAAAATCATTGCAAGGTCAAAATAGCTCTTGAAGTTTCCACCAGTACCTGATATTCATGTTCACACCTGCTTCTGTGTTTGGAACCGTTACAGATGATCAAGACATTTCAAGAAATGTTCAGCAAAACTGCAGGCTGATGTTTCGCTATAGTCTGGAAGCCATGCAAACATTAATGCCGACCAGCTTGTGAAATCGCTTTTCTGCAAAATTAGGTGATCACCAAAAATACCTAACAGGTTGGCCAAGAAACTATTGGTGTATTTCCTTTCTTCATTCACAATGAAGTAATTGAAATTTGGATAGATTTCTGCATGTGAATAATCATGGCACTGATGTACAGTTCAAGGAATATTCAATGTGTGTATCAGTATCTCCAACTCTGTTAATCTGCAGAAAGAATATTTTAAAATAAAATCCCTTCAGGGCATTGGTTATTTATGGCTGTCACTGTCTTTTGCAGCACTCACATGATCCAGTGAAACTTGCCAGAGGTCACCTAGAAGAGCATAGGTCATAAAGGAAGTGGATGTCTCTTTATGTCAGAGCCAATAGAGAAAATTGTTCGAGCTGAGCTAAAAATTCCATTCCCTGAAGTAATTTAACATATATTTCTTTAGAAATAGGTCACTTTGGTTTTTAGCACCAGTTGAAACTAAATGCTTTGTGGAGGCTAACACCTGGATATATTTAATAAGGGAATGTACTAATCTTTTTAGACATTATGTTAAATTGGTATTTTAGAATAAATGAAAATAAATGGAAATATTCCAAAACTTCCTGCCAAGTGTAGAAATTCATTATTTATTCACTGAGGTCTGAAAGCTACAAATCCAGTAGTCACTTACAATAAACTGGTCCTTGACTACTGAAATAATGGCAATCAAAATTTCTAAAGCCTAAAGTCTAGGTATCAGATCTCACAGACTCCCCTTAGACCTCCCAGGTGGAGTTCACTTCCAAATGCTGAAAGCAATCCAATGCTACTGGGAATGCTACCAGCTGTATGCTTGGAATTGAACAGCTTTGGTCAGGAAAGGTTTTTAAATGAAAAAGAATGTGTTTTCTGTGTGGATTGATTAAGATATGATTTTAACTGTCTGGCAGGGAAAGTGCGTATGCACAAATTTCCTGAAAGGTGATTTCAAGGGGAAGAAATGAGGTGGTACTTCAGTGAACTCAGTGGCAGGGCTGAAACTTAAAAGGGCAAAGGAGCACTGGCACCTGCCTGCCCTTGACTCATCATCCTTAACTCCTGCTGGGAGGGCAGATAACTTCAGTGACAATATTTCAGTGATTATTTCAGGCCCTGGATTCCAGTTTAGTAACTTCTGGTTACAGAAAAGAGGTATAACTGCAAGTGTAGAAATTAACAAAACTGTGCATCTCTCTCTCCCACAAATTAGCTGTTCTTTGCATGTCCTAGAATTACTTCTTTTAGAGGCTACTAGCCAGCACCTAAAGATAATTTCTTTCAAAGCTTGTGTCATGTCTCTTTATGCAATAGTTTGAGGCAAAGAAGGGGTTAATCAATGACCAGAAATCTTTCAGAAGAAATGTTATCCATTCTGAAACAACAGCTCTGTAAAAGAGAAACCATAAAACAGTGAGATGTTTAGCTAAAACCTGGTCTGGTTCTAGTAGACAGACAACCTGTTTTGGCATGGTCCTTGTAGAAGGCCAAGAGGAGGTTCTTTCACTCAGGGGACATGTCTGTTCTCAGACTGAGTTTTAGTATTCTTTTTTTTCCTTCCACTTGGACAGTTCTTACCAACTCAACTAGATGGTTTCAGTGCTTACTCTCAAGTACAAGTTAAATATGACTGGTGAGAAGAAGTTTCAAAAAAGTTGATATTATTATATTTTTCAAAATAAAAGCTGTTACTGAAGATGTCCTATGGACCCAGTATCCAAAGGCATAATTTTTACTTGTGTCTCTCCCAAAAGCCATATTCAAGGTAATAGACCTTGAATGTGCCAGTGCCTTTCTGAAGTCCTGTGGACTTCTTCAGGCATTTTGGTCAAGTCAGTTGCTTAGGTTTTGTCTCTTTTCTTGAACCTGTGAAATGGAAATAACTTCACTCACTTAAAAAAAAAAAAAAAAAAAAAAAAAAAAAAAAAAAAAAAAATTAAACACTGTTTAAGTGAATAGAATCCAGTGCCAAGCATCACTTTTCTTTGTTAATGTTAATGTATGATACCAGTAGGTCATTTTCATAAAACAAACTGCTTCAAGATTTCTACTTTCCTTCTCTTCCCCGTACAAGCACAAGTGCCCTGGTCATTTCTGCAATCACATTCTGAAAACTTAAACTTTTTGTGAAAACTCTCCGCAAATTTATTCAAATAGCTTGTACAAAAGTTATACAACCTGTTACTCCTTTATCACTATTAAATGACATTAGTGTCAGTGCTATTCGTGGAAGCATGGTGCAATGTAAAAAACCACTTTGATCCATGTTCCAACCTAATCCTACTATAGATATGTTTCTGCAGTCTTTTTATCTCTATGAGATCAGACTTTCAGTGCCCCCAGCCCAAAACCCTGGAAGCATTGCCTGCTTGTGAAGCTATGCAAATTGTTCATATTTTTCTCCTGATTAAAATATTGTTTGATTTTCTGAGGTGTTACACTATTAATGATGATGAAGACATGACAAAAATAATGAAAATATAGTCTCTTATCAAAAAGACATTGATATTGGAACAGAAACAGAACAAGCCATCATTATTTCTTTACTTCAAGTGGGTGTTCAACAACATTCCCACTATGAAGACTTTAAAGAAAGCTTCCAGGCTTCAGCTACACCCTGGCGCACAATAGAAGAAACTACAATTGGTCAGCTATTTTGCCATTCAAACAGTGTCTCTTCTAGTGAAATGTGCTAGATATTTTATCTGACAAAGGAATGACAGGTAGAGAAAATCCCACAATAACCATCTTAACAAAAGATAAGTGAAGCACGCCAATTAAGAGCATGAAACAAAAATGGAGTGGTAACAAAATCCTTCAGACTGATGCATTCATTTAACATATTCCTGCATATTCTGTGACCTAGCTTTATGTATAGTTACTAAATAACCCATGTGTTCTTGATTTCTTTTAACTTTATTCTTTATCTTTTCAAAAATGCTGACTTCATTACTATGCTGAAAATAGTACTTGATGTAAGTGACGTGACATTAGTTTTTCATTAGGAGATGAGTATTGAGGATCTTCTTTTATTAACTTGATAAAATGCTGTGCATTCTGTGCCTTGTGTCTGAATTTACCTTTACTGTAGAATACCTAACTATTTATCTGAAAATTATAATATTAATAAGATTTTTTGCTACCTCTTCTTTGTGTTTTTCAGTTCTTAATCAGCTGTCAAAGCAGTTCTAATCAGGAAGTTTGATAGTAAGCACAGGGTACAAAATCATCAGGCAGACCATTTCTCTTTATTACATTCGAATCCAAAGATTGTAATTTCATCATATAAATATGTATTGTTCTTGGGAATGTATATGTGTGCATGGAGAGATTTCATGGAGATCATCTGAAATCTGAAAATTCTGAGCACTAGCATGGATTATTTTAATGTCATAATAAAATATAAATTAAACTGGTTTGTTTTGGGATTTTTCTCCCCCCAAATGGGCACATAATGAATCAGCAAGTAAATACACAATTCTGTATTTCTATGTTTATGTCCCATTAATTCCCCCATCTATCATGCTTTTCATACATGCTCCTTCCCTCAAAACTGCCACTTCTTTTGGTTTTATTAGTGGTGCAGCAGAAAAACTTTAAATTTGATAAAATATCCTTCTGCTGATTGGAAGGGATAGAAGGATTTTAAGTGTGCTGGGATAGATTCTCAGCTGGCAAAAGCTAGTTTACGCTAGTCAGGTTGATTGGTCCCTGCTTTCATGTGCAACTGGAATTGTGCTGGGAGGCCACATAAGCATGATTGTTTGAAATGTCCCCTTCAAAAAGGTGCCTGAGAATGCTTGAGAGGGAGTACAACAGCAGTAGTTCATATTGCATAGGAAAAGTCAGCCAAGAAATAATGACTGGAGATTAGGACCATTTTCCATATTTCACTGGGAAAATATCACTCTCTCATGTAACATGGAAAGGTGCACAGAGGATATGTTTGTGGGGGTTGGTCAATTAGTGTGACAAGCTTGTGCTACAGGATGCAATGGCTGTGCTCAGCATTTCTGGTCTGTCTTTTTCAGTGTGACCTTCGATGGGAAGTAGGGAAAAAAATGAACTGTGTTAGGACTATTCCAACAGCACTGAAAAGTTCCTTTCTCTCTTCAGAACTACACAAGGCATTGACTTCTCCTGTTACTTTAGCTGAGTTTGAGGTAAATACTAAGTATTTATTTGATCCCTCCTAATACTTACCATGTATTGGATTACAGTAGACAGAGTACGTTGGTATGTGGTTTTTCTGGTATCAAATACATGTGTATTTCTAAAGCCGATTGACATGGAACATCTGGCAGAGCTGAAAATGAATTCATTCTTCCCTTGAAAATGAATACATGTGATTTGCTATCCTTGGAAGTACTAAATTATACAAACCTTAAGTCAGAGGAAAACTATTACATCATGGTTCAATTGGTGTCTCTGTTCCCTGCGTTTTAATATACTTGAAATTCTGGAAATAGAGGTTGTTTTTTGTTGGGGTTTTAAAATCTCCTTTCATTTCCTTGAACTCAGACCATTGGGAAAAACCTACACCACAGCCTTATATTTTAATTCCACAACTGGGTTGAAAAGGCACAATGTCACTTCATGAGGAATAGTTAGTCCATTGTGCCAAAGGAAATCACTGGTTTTTTGGTGGTGGTGGTGGTGGTTTTTTTGGTGGGTTTTTTTTCTTCCCCCCCCCCCCCCCCCCCCCCCGGAAAGAAATCGAAGCAGAAAGAGATCATCTGATCAGCCAAGAAAAAACTACGGAGCCTACACTTAGTATGTAACTACTTATATATGAAATATACATAAACCCAAAAGAAACATGAAAGCTTAATTATACCATGACTATAAGTAAAAAGAGTATTCATTGAGAGCCTACCTCTTGAGGAACATTACAAGGCAAATTCCAGTAGCAAAGAAGGGCAATTTACAGCAGATTTTAATAAAATATTTAGATAAACTATTTTGATAACTCTTCAAAAATTTGCTCACCATCCTCATTTATCTGTTGAACAACCTATCCTTGGTTAGCTCTGCTCTGTGCAGCAAAGTTTTGGCTGATTCAGATGACTGCTCATTAATTGCTCATGGGGAGATTAAGTGATGGGATCTTATTGAACTTTTACAGAATTTCTTCAATCTCTTCAATTTCTTAATCTCAAACTGAGCATCTGCTGTGACACTGAGATTTTTTTTGATTAAATATATATGTAGCTGGTTATTGGGCACTCAACATATTACTGATAGTACTGTTCCTGATAGAACTACCTCAGACTAAATCATGTGACTAAGAACATCATCCAGATGCTCCTCTGTTGCTGTTATTTGGTTTCATATTGTATTTAATTTTTTACATTGGGTTTTATAATGGTTTGTCCTGTACTCCCCTGTTCTCCTGGAAAATGTAACATCCCGAAGTTTGTCCCTGTCCTTCCCCCAGCACATTCTCCCACATTCTTCCCAGTCCCTTTCCTTGAATGTAATCCAACCCTGTTCCACTCCCACCTTATCCCTGACTGGGTATTGGCTTGTCCCCTCTCAGAGCTCCTTCCCTGGATATAAGCCCAGACCATGCAGCTGGGCAGGCTCTTGATCCAGGCCTCTTAATCTGGGGTTCTGGATTTGGGGCTCATGACCCAGGCTAGGTTTGGGGCAGGACCACAGAAGAAAGACTGAATAAAGCCCTGGTTTCACTCCCTGGATCAAGTGCAGACCTCTTCCTTTGTTGTTGATGGGGTCTCACTTTCTAGTGCTAAGGGAAAGATTCTCAGCTGCCTCCCGGGTTTTGGGACCCTGAGGAAACTCTTTCAAACTGCGGCTTGTCTCAGGCTAGCCGGGGCAAGAACAGAGCCAGGGTGCTCTGTGGGAGAGACAAGCCACACTCCTTGAAGACATTTTGACAAGGTTGGTGCCATGACCACTTCCCTGGGAAACTTGTTCCATGGACCAACATCCCTTTCAATGATCCTTCCCTAAAATTAATTTTGAGCTTTCCCTGATGCATTTTTATTCCATTTCCTCATGTTCTATCTTTGCTCACCACTGAGAGGAGATAAGTATTTCCTCCCCTCCCTGCTCCCCACTCCACCCCTTCCCTTTTGGAAGCTGTAAACTGCCATGGAGTCATCTCTTGGTTTTCTCTTTGTCAAGCTCAACAACAAAAGTGGCCTCAGCCACCCCCCATAAGTCTTGCCCTCGAGACATTTCACCATCCTGGTTTTCCAACTCTGTAAATATGCCTCTGTTTTGAATTGCTCTAATTTTGTATCATCCTTTCCTTTCCTTTCCTTTCCTTTCCTTTCCTTTTCCTTTCA